>NW_005370913.1:18972-22408 GCF_000412655.1 Myotis brandtii | reverse complement strand
AGGCCTGGTGCACAAAAATTTGTGCACGGGGGATGTCCCTCAGCCTGGCCTGCACCCTCTCCAATCTGGGAACCCTCGGGGGATGTCTAACTGCCGCTTTAGGCCCGATCCTAACCGCTCACCTGCCTGCCTGCCTGATCACCCTTAATCATTCTGCATGCCTTCCTGATGCCCCTAACTGCTCCCCTGTCTGCCTTATAGCCCCTAACTGCCTCTGCCTGCCTGCCTGATCCCCCTAACTGCTCTCCCCTGCCAGCCTAATTGCCCCTAACTGCCTCTGCCTCAGCCCCGCCACCGTGGCTTTATCCAGAAGGTCGTCTGGAAGATGTTCTGTCTAATTAGCATATTACCCTTTTATTAGTAGAGATTATTTCAAAGGGAAAATATTAATGCCAATGGATATAGGAAAAAGAGGTACAATGTTCAATTTAACAATTGTGTATTAGAGGCCTAGTTCTCTACTATTTGGTTCTCTTCATATATAACTCTCCCTGTGTAATTTTACCCATTTTCACATTTTCCTACATACATACATAGTACCTTTTACTAAATTAGATATGTAAACTTGAGGTCAATTTCTTGTTTTTGGCCTTAGTTTGTTAGTTACATAAAGTTATATTAATTTTAGAGAATTTTTAAATTGAATTATAATAAAGTCCTTAGCATAATGTTGGGCACATGTTGGATATTCTCCTGTGGGTGAATTTGTTCCCCTCTATATTTTCAACATTTCTATATCTTTTCTTAACTACACTATCTGGGGATGGATGCAGTATATCTGTTCTTAATTACACTGTCTGGGAATGAACACAGTGATGTACCAGTAGCTTGAATAAACTTAATAATGAAAAGTTAACTGATATAATATAGGTCCTTTGGTTAAAAGCTTGGGCTTCAAACTACAGTTACGAGTGTAAACTAAAAATGCATGGCTGACTTGTACCCATTCATGTATTTCTTCTTTTGTCAGAATACATGTCTTTCCTCACATATCTAAGTGCACATTTCTTTTAAGACCAGCATATATATAATTACTATGTCTATTACAAAAAATGTTTCAGGTGACATAATATGAACTTTCTACTCTTCAACTTGAGGTTTCTATCATTTTGTCCTTATTCATGCACAGCTATGTTCTAGGCTGTTGGGTCCACCACGTCCTCTTCCTCAGAGGAAGATCTAAAGATTTGTTTGCATTGTCAATACAAGCAACACAATGTCCTCCGATGAGAAATGATTCTAATTCACCAGTCCAGAATATGGAATGGGACAGGAAAATGTGGGGATTTTTCCTGATTAGAGTGTCAGAGAAAACAAAGCTTCAATAACTTTTTGTTCACAATAATATACAGTGATATCATAACATGGCTGGTCCCTGGATTCATGATTTTACCCAGGTAGGATAGATTTATGGCTGAGGTCTGAACTATAAATTAAAGTCTGCCATGGTTAATCTGATAAATGTTCCATGGAGTTGGCATAATCTCTTGTATGTCTACATGTGCTTTAAAAAGAAGCAATATTCTCTACCATGCAGCATACGTTGGTACTGTGGAAGTCATGATTAGATTCAAAACTCTAACTGAGAATATTTCTAAAATGTAATCATGTGTAAAAATTGTTTTTAAAGCTTCTGTTTAGAAAGTACAGTTTAGATAAATTATTCTTTTCATAGAGTGTGTACATACTATAGAAAACAAATGCAAATTAGGCAGCAAAAATTTGGGCATGGCTGGACTCAAAAATGAAAGAAACTAATAAGTTCGCCTGCCAGCAGTGTTGCAGTTCTGACTACCAGATGATCATTTGGCACCTCAGAACATGGGAATGATTGACTCTACATGACCAACATTTCACAGATTCCAAGCTGGTGAAGGTAGAGGTGGATAATTACTTCAGCCACCCTAGGGGGAAAGAGGGAGCAGGTGTTAGGCTGCCAGCACAGCTCTAGTTTGAACTCATTTTAAATATAAACGTAGCTAGTGGAAGGAGCCAAGAAATTTGGGTCAGTTGAGATTTTTGCCATCTCAATTTGGGGGATCATAATTGAGTTTTTGCTTCTCTGACCTGATTCTTCCTAATGCATTTCCCATACCGGTGACTTTAAAATTTAACTTTTCCCTTAAGCTCTTTGTGTTTTCTTAGTGTCGCTGAGTATAGAATTCTAATGCTATTTCAGTAACTGACAAATTTGTCTTTTGAGAGATTTATTGTATCAGCTTGCCTGACAGAAGAGCTGATCACAGAAATGATAGAGTTCTTTATTCTCAATTATAGCTATGGACGAACTGGAGGAGGGAAGGCAGAGTGAAACAGTGACTACAAAGGAAACTGATTTATTCAAAAAAAAAGACCAAATTAAAGTAATAGAAAAAAATCTAAGTAGGAAAATGTGAACTTTTTTTCTCTTTAAAAAGAAAACTAGTAAGAAAATTAATAGTAAAATATTAATTGTGACCAATCCTGATTTATTACTCAGAATGAACTGCTGCATCTCATTAGCCTTCTTCTCTTACTCACTGATATTTTGCATATTGTTTCATTTTTCAAGTACATTTCTTGCTGAGGCTTGTCTTTTTAAAGGTCAAATTTAGGTCAGGAGGTATTTTTTTATTTGTTAAATTTTCTACTTAGCTATTTTTGATAGGAAAACAAATGCTGCCGTCTTAAAAGTATTACATTTTTTGTTTCTGTTATTGTAATCAGAAACTTTTTCTAATGACACAGCAACATTAATATAAGCACATTTCCTTTTGTAATATATTGTACCTATTTATCCTCAGAGGCTGTGGAGGAATCTAGAAGTGTTTGCCCTATAATAACTGGATGTGCCTTACAAAGTTCTTTTGTGTTTCAACAGATATTTATTTTCTCACTTCAGTTCAGGAAGTAGGTTTTCAATTATTGCAACTGATTTAAAACTTTTTCTTTCTGCTCCTACTAATTTGCCCCTTCAATGTGTCTTGCTTGTTCAGGAAAAAGAGATACTTGTCTTTGTAGAATTATGTGCAAACTTCTTTTTGAAGCTCTCATCTAAGAGACAACCACAAAAACTTTTGTCCATTATTTTATTGCTAAAAGGAAATGTTTGGTTTTATTATGGATTTTAGTCATATTTATAGATAGTCAAAGACTGTTGAATATCAAACCTTAAAAAACGAGGTATCATCTTTTTTTTAAACTTTATATTTTAACTGCATTCCTTTTTTATTTAAATTTGATATAATTTCCTGCTTAAACTTTTCCTTATTCTCTGATTTAAAATTAATCTTTCTCTTCTAACTCTGAGAGGTCTAAAATGCTATATTGGTCACATGAGATAATATTAATTTATGTATGAACATTATTCTTCTTGAGTTGTATAAAGTTTCCCTTAGCATTATTTTATGAATGTACCAAATATCTCTCTCTCTCTCTCTCTCTCTCTCTCTCTTTC
>NW_005370913.1:1853-17626 GCF_000412655.1 Myotis brandtii | reverse complement strand
CCTAAGCCAGCAGGTCATTATCTCCCGAGGGTTCCCAGACTGCGAGAGGGCACAGGCCGGGCTGGGGGACCCCCCTCCCCCCGCCCCCCGAGTGCACAAATTTTTGTGCACCAGGCCTCTAGTATATATATATAAAGCAGTGAACGTGATGACCAAAACGACTGTTTGACCAGTCACCATGTGGTGCTAGCATAGATGCCTAGACACAGGTAAAGTCTATGAGTGAACTAAGAATGAACAAGACAAATGCTTGCCTTCACAGAGCACACTCTGTAAGAAGGTTAGGTCAAGGATGAGAATTCAAAATTGCCACCAGCACAGACCTGAGGTCCCGCATCTCAGAACAGCCAGAGATACAACCAGTAGTGGACTGGGGGTGTGACTGAAGGGCTGGCACTCATGTGAAGGCTGGGCCATTCTGGATTTTCCAGAGGAGCCAATGGCTGCCTAGGAGGCGGAGCTTTTGATGCTGACTGGCATAGAAATCAAACAATCAGAACCTAAACTGGGTGAACTATGAAGGGAGAACCTAAGGTGGGGGCTGAGGATTGGTTTTAAGATCAACAACTGTTTGGTGTAAGGTGTAAGAAAGTGGTTCAACTTTTTAATAACTGGTTTGGCAATATAGTGCATATGGCTGGCTATCAGTCCAGATATAGGGATTATGTATTTTTGTCTGCCAAGAGCAACTCCTCCTGCTGAAAAAGGCCTTCCCCACCCCATATAAGCAATCCTATCCTATATATTCTATCTATACTAATTAAAAGGTGATATGCTAATTAGACCGGATCGACCAGCCATCATCTGGACGTCCAACTTCCTTTCGAACAAAGCCATGGTGGTGGGGCCAAGGCAGAAGCAGTTAGGGGCGAGATTAGACTGCAGGAAGTTAGGGGCAATCAGGTCAGCAGGGGAGGGCAATTGGGGGCAACCAGGCTGGTAGAGGAGGGCAGCTGGGGGCAATCAGGCCAGCAGGGGAGCAGTTAGGTGTCAATCAGGCTGGCAGGGGAGTGGTTAGGGGAGATCAGGCTGGCAGGCAGAAGCGATTAGGGGCAACCAGGCAAGCAGGCAGGTGAGCGGTTAGGAACCAGTGGTCCTGTATTGCGAGAGGCAATCGGACATCCCCCAAGGGGTCCCAGATAGGAGAAGGTGCAGGCTGGGTTGAGGGACACCCCCCATACATTAATTTAGTGCACTTGGCCTCTAGTACATTGAATAAAACTGAAATAGCCTAATTCATTTTTATACATAATTTAAAAATTTCAAATTCTAATGTATAATAAAATTTTTGTGATCATTTATGGCATACAGTTGTCAACACAGGAGGAGACAACTAGAAGAAGAAAATAATAAAATTTAAAGAGTTTCTAGGAAGTTCCAATATATGAACTTTCCAATATTTTATATTGTTAATACAGTGCCTTGCATTTTCTGGAGCTGTATTTAAGAATTTAATAGGGAATGATTTCAGAAATTTTGTCATTTCATAGTAACTTAACCATAGGTGTTTGGGTCACATACACTTTAATGTTAGTCTTGCCTTCATTACTTATAAACTTGAGAAATTTAATTAATTCTCTGAGAATACATTTTTTCTTCCAAATAATGATTTTAATATTGACAGCCATACCTTTATTATTTCACTTTGCTTTATTGTACTTTGCAGATATTTTATTTTTAAAAAAATTAAAGGTTTGTGGCAACTCTGCAAATTTATCAGCACTACTTTCTTATAGTGTTTGCTCACTCCATGCATCTGTGTCACATTTTGGTAATTCTCATAATCTTTTAAATTTTTCATTATTAATATATTTGTTTTGGTGATCTGTGATCAATGATTTTTGATGTTACTATTATAATTGTTTTGAGGTACCGTGAATCATGCCCTTATGACAGTGAACTTAATTGATAAATGTTACATGTTCTGATGAGTCCACTAACTGACTATTTCTCCATCTCTCATCTTCACCTTGGGCTTCCCTATTTCCTGAGACACAATAATATTGAAATTTGGCCTATTAATAACCCTACTAGAAACACTAAATGTTGAAATTAAAGGAAGACTTGAATATCTATCATTTTAAATCAAAAGTTAAAAATGATTAATTTTAGTGAGGAAGGCATGTCAAAAACCAAGATAGACCAAAAGTTAGGCCTCTTCTACCAAAGTACCAAGGTGTGAACACAAAGAAAATGCTCTTGAAGGAAATTAAAAATACTACTCTGTGACCACATGAATGATAAGAAAACAAAACAGCCTCATTGCTGATATGGGGAAAGTTTTAATAGTCTGGAGAGGAGACCAAACTTGCTGCAACATTTCCTTAAACCAAATTCTAATCCAGAGCAAGCCCTAATTTTATGAAAGCTCAGAGAAGTGGGGAAGCTGAAAAAGAAAAAAATTGAAGCTAGCAGAGGTCAGTTCATGAAGCTTAAGGAAAGAAGCCATCTTCATAACATAAAAGTACAAGGTGAAGCAGCAACTGATGTAGAAGCTGTGACACATTATTCAGAGCTACATAAGGTAATTAATGAAGGTGTCTACATTAAACAACAGATCGTCAATGTAGGTGAAACAGTCTTATATTGGAAGGAGTTGCCTTCTAAGATTTCCATAGCTAGAAACTTGATATCTATTTACATCATGGTTCACTAAATATTTTAAGCCCACTGTTGAAACCTACTATTTAGAAAAAAAGATTAATATCAAAACATTTCTGCTCATTGATAATGCACCTGGTCACCCAAGAACTCTAATGGAGATGTACAAGGAGATTAATGTTATTTTCATGCCTGCTAACACAAAGTCCATTGTGTAGCCCATGGATTAAGGAGTAATTTTTATTTTAAAGTCTTATTATTTAAAAAAATACATTTTGTAAGGCTACAGCAGCCACATGTAGTGAATACTCTGATGGATCTGGGCAAAGTACACTGAAAACCTTCTGGAAAGGATTCACCATTCTATATTCCATTAAAAACATTTGTGATTTATGGGAAGAGATTTAAAAAAATATATCAAAATTAATAGGAATTAGGAAGAAGTTTATTCCAAGCCTCATAGATGACTTAAGGGTTCAGGAATTCAGTGGGAGAAGTAAATACAGCTGTGGTGGAAATAGCAAGAGAAATAGAATCAGAACTGGAGCCTAAATATCTAACTGAATTGCTGCAATCTCATGATAAAACTTTAATGGCTGAGGAATTGCTTCTTTTGAAGGGTTTTTTGAGATGAACTCTATTCCTGTTGAGGAAGCTGTGAAGATAGTTGAAATAACAACAATGATTTAGAATCTATATATATAAAAGCCCAGCAACTGGAATGGCAGAATGACAGAATGACCGGAATGACCAGTGGTGATGATGTGCACTGCAGCAGCCAAACAGCCTGATCCAGGACCTGATTGGCCCCTCTTCCCCTGGGAGCTTGCCCTGTCCCCAATAAGCCCCCAACACCCTGATCAGGGATGGGGTTGGCCAGCCAACCACCTTTAGCCCCTCCCCCCAGGTGGCCCAGCCTGATGGGCCCCCATCGGGGCGGGCCCGCCGGATCCCACCTGTGCACGAATTCATGCACCAGGCCTCTAGTATTATATAAACTTAATTGATGAAGCAGCAGCAGAGTTTGAGAGGATTGACTTCAGGGACTTTCTGATTTAAGATTTTGTATTTTTTCTCCCCTGCAGTATTTTAACCTAATGCTTTAAACTGGTTCGAGTCACTGGTCTTCCTCCACAGTTGTGATTTCTACTCCCCTCCTGATTATTCTATTTTTCGCAGTTTGAGTTAAACCACTTTTCTTGTCTAGTCCAGTATTATCTATGCTCAACATAGACTGACCACACTCAAAATTATTTAAGTGTGGACAGCCCAGTAGTGATGAGCAATTAGAACATATCTTTTTCTTCTCAAATTCAATATCTACATTCCTAGACTCAGTACTCAGCTAGTCACTTTCAAATGACCTAACCACAATTCATTCACAGAATTTTGATAAAAATGACTGGTCTAGTAATTGTCACTTAAGGAATGATGGTAAGAACTGGAAATTGCCTTTTACATCAAAATAAACATTTAAAATGGGATATACATTCTCTTTTCAAGTATCAGCTGCTCTAAGGAAACAGCAAATTTTATCTTACTCTAATATAACAATTGGGATTAAGTCAACCATGGGAAAATGAAAGGATTACAGTTTTTGGGGTGTGTGTGTGTGTGTGTGTGTGTGTGTAAGTACAATGTGAATAAAATATAAAAAATATAGTAAGGAACTCCTTGTTACTGAAAATATGAAGCAGGAGATGAACAACACTTCTTTCTTCCCAGTCTCCACTACATGGGGGTAAGTTTTAGAGAATGTATTGAGAGAATTAATGCTAAGAGCAGGTTATTAGAATAACTTACAATTAAGATGCACTCAATGCCAACATTCTTCAATCCTAGTTGACTTTTTTTTTTATAGGACACAAAGAAAGATACTTTTTCTAAGAAAAAAAAGCATACGGGCCCCAATTATAACGTGGAGAGATTTAATAAACAATAGGAGTGGGAAGAGATCGACAAAATAATTTATATGCACATATGCATAACTCATGGACACAGACAATAGTGCAGTGAATGCCTGGGTGGGGGCACAGCAAGGGGGAGGGAATCAATGGGGGAAAGAAGGGGACATCTGAAATGCTTTCAACAATAAAGATTAAAAAAGTAGATAGGCAATGGTTGCAACCATTTCTTTTTTAGGTTGTGTTAATAAAAATTCCAGAAGATCTTTCTGAGAAATTAAAAGAGAGTTTAATTAAATATGGTTTGCAAATCAGGGAAAGAAAGCTCTTGGCATGAACCAAAAGCATGCACACAGGTGGGGGAATAGAGTGGGCTTTTAAAGGAAAACTTTGCAAGGAGCTGATTAGTAAAGAGATAGGTTGCTAGAGGAGACCAGATCACAAACATACTCTATTTATTTTCTGATTGAAGGGGGCAACTGGACCTTCAACATTCAGCTGACTTAGTGGTCAGCAAGTGGGTTGTGAGATAAGAATGACTTATATATGATTAATCCTAGTTTTTATCCAGGCTTGCAACACAAAGACCTTGTGATCAAAAAGTTATTGTGATAAATAACACAATAGCACAAGGAGTATGGCTTATCAAACAGCATGCACAGCACCGGAGGCTGTCTGCCCTGAAGGCAGTTTAAGAACCCAAAAGAGCAGTCTTGCCTTGTAAGCAGCTTTAGAGTCCAAACTACAAAATATCCAAACATTGGGCCATAAATTATGATATTGAAGATCTTATAAGTCTTTAGTTGGAATAATGAAGACTAACACTTAGAAGCAAATTTTATATTTATTATGATTATATCTGTGTATTTTCTAAGGGGTGAGTTTTGATACTTAGCTTTGACCGCCTACTGTGATTAATGAAAGAAAGCAAGATATGGCACTTGACAAGGTCCAGCCTTACAAATAATTCCAGAAAATACACCTTGTAGGAACACATACATACTTTGTAAGCCATTTGCTACTAATAATATTACTAACTTAGAAGAGTCACAATCCACATCTAAACAACTTATACATAAGTCACTGGTGGATATTTTTGTGAAATATGTTTTAAAGTTTAAATATTTCTATAATCCTTACATATAAAATCATAGGTATTATTATTTTATAAGGTAGAAACCTTATATCTCTTAGAAACTGAACTAGCACAGCATTGTAACTCAAAACATTATACTCTGGAAGATGCCAAAATTTGGAAATAGTCTTAGAAATGTTTCTAATGGCACTGCTTCTGAGAAGGCTCTGGGTGATAGGAAAGGTGGAGAGGGGACTGGTTAGGGAGGGGAATGTTGAGTTATACTGATCAGCTTAGGATCTGGTGATTTCACTTATACAGCACTGTTCAAGAAAATGTTGATTTCCATCAAGATAACAGTGTAGGTCAGTGGTCGGCAAACTCATTAGTCAACAGAGCCAAATATCAATAGTACAACAATTGAAATTTCTTTTGAGAGCCAAATTTTTTAAACTTAAACTATATAGATAGGTACATTGTTATTAACTTAATTAGGGTACTCCTAAGGCTTAGAAAAAGCCACACTCAAGGGGCCAAAGAGCCGCATGTGGCTCGCGAGCCGCAGTTTGTCGACCATGGGTGTAGGTAAATGTGGTATTTGCCTCTTCCCACAACCACATCAAAATTACAGCTAAACTTAGCATAATTATCTTTCAGAATGGCCTGAAATCTGGCTAAGTGGAAGTCCTACAACTAGGGAGTTAAAGAAGAATCCATGGAGACTGGTAGGAGGGGTGGAGATGTGGGGCAGAATCTCAGAACTGGCTGGTCCCACACACACCTGTGGCAGTTTAAAATCAGGAGGGGTATCTTGGCTGTGGAAGTTTTATCTGAGGAGTCAGGGGTCCCAGCCCCACACCAGATTCCCCAGCCCAGAGTAGCAGTGCCTGGAAGAGAAATACCCATATCTTTGGGTTATAAAAATATTCAGGAATTATGGCTGAGTGACATGGAATCTGCTGGAGTCCCAGTCCCTCACATGAACTTACTCAGATTCCCTGCCTCTGAACTCCAGCACTGGAGCAGCAACTTGAAGGAACCAGAGACATTCAGGAAGGAACTAACTTGTCTGGAATCAGGGGGAGAGCTGGAGAGGCAGTTTTCTCCCAGACAGATGTGCTGGCAGAGGCCATTGTTTCTTAACTGAGCCCTCCTGAAACAAAGCCAATAGGCAGGCACCATATCTGAATTTTCATCAACCTTGCTGATACTTCTTTCCCCACCCAGGTAGTACCCTGAGACTTGACCCCCTCCCCGCTACTTTAAGGCTCATCCAAGCCATTTTCAGTGGCTTTTCCATACAACTGGCCTCTCTTGCCTCGTGAATCAGACTTTCCTCAAATCTCTCAAACAAACAGATGCTGCCCTCAGTGTGCTCTGTACCTCTCAATAAGTGTCCCCAGGACTGGTATTAGTGGCAACCCACCTTGGTTTGGCCTCTCTTGGGAACCTCCAAGCCCAACATAAGTAGCAGCCATCTGCAGATTGCTCTGTAGCTTGTGCTGGGTGGGCCCAGGCAGGGCACAGCATTACCTGACTTTGTACCTTCTGAGAAACCCCAGAGTCAGTGCACCAGTGGTCAGCTTCAGACCACGCCAGATTGCAACTCTACCACCTCCAGGAACAACACATTTAAGGGGCAGACTTGGTGAGCACCAAAGCCCCAATGAAGCAAATCCTGCTCAATAGGGTTGGCTCCTGTCAAGTAGCTCTTCTGCTATTGTCTCTTGTCCTTGCAACCTGGGGGTCAATCCCTCCCTATGATGCCAACATCAATAAAGGTTCAACTACAATAGAACAGTGCACACAGCTCACACATGGGTACACCTGGAGTGCTCAGTTCAGGTGACTGGGGAGGTTGAGCCATTGGTCCCTACAGGACACTTATTACACAAGGCAACTTTATTAAGTCCAACAGACATAGCAGATCTACCTAATATATAGAAACAAACACAGAGAAGCAGCCAAAATGCAGAGACAAAGAAACGTGTTACAAATAAAATAATAACAATAAAAATAAAAACACAGGAGAAATCTTCAGAAAAAGAACTAAGTGAAACAGACACAAGAAAACTACCAGATACAGAGTTCAAAACCATAGTCATAAGGATGCTCACGGAACTGAATAAGCATTTTCAAGGAACTTAATGAAAACTTCATGGAACTTAGTGAAGCATTAACAACATAAAAAAGAACCAGTCAGAAATTAAGGATTCACTAACTGAAATGAAGAATAATTTACTGAGAATTAACAGTAGAGTAGAGGATGCTGAGAATCAAATCAATGATTTGGAATATAAGGAAGCAAAAAACACCCAATTGCACAGCAAAAAGAAATAAAAATGAAAATATGAAGATAGTGTAAGGAGTTTCTGGAACAACTTCAAGTGTATCAACATCTGCATCATGGGGATTCTCGATGGAGGAGAGAGAGCAAGAAATTGAAAACCTATTTATAAAAATAATGACAGAAAACTTCCCTTAGCTGATGAAAGAAACAGCCATGCAAGTCCAGGAAGCACAGATATCCCAAATAAGATTAACTCAAAGAGGCCCACACCAAGACAAGTCATAATTAAAATGACAAAGGTTAAATTAAAAGGAAAATCTTAAAAGAAGCAAGAGAAAAGCAGTCCGTTACCTACAAGGGAGTGCCCATATGACTGGCAGCTGATTTTTCAACAGAAACTTTGCATGCCAGAAGAAAGTGGCAAGAAATATTCAAAGTGATGAAAAGCAAGGACCTACAACCAAAATTAACCAGCAAAGCTATTATTTAGAATTGAAGGTCACATAAAGAGCTTCCCAGCAAAAAAAAAAAAAGCTAAAGGATTTCATCACTACCAAACCAGTATTACATGAACTATTAAAGGGTTTTCTTTAAGAAGAAAAATTGATAAAAAAATATGAACAATAAAATGGCAATAAATCCATACCTATCAATAATTGAACATAAAAATCAAAATTAACAAACAAGCAGAACAGAAATAGATTCATAGATAGAGAATACATTTTTGTGGTTACCAGATTAGAAGGGGGTGGGGGAAATGGTGAAAAAGAGGTAGGAATTTAGAAGTACAAATTAGTAGTTATAGTGTAGTTATAGGAGTGGAAAGTACAGAATAGGGAATGTAATCAATAATATTCTAATAATTATGAATGGTTTCAGATGAGTATGAGATTTTTCATGATGATCACCTAATCCTATATAATAATAGAGAAACATGGTAATTAACCGTAGATCTGACACGCTTCCCATTGGCTAATCAGCGAGATATGCAAATTAACTGCCAACCAAGATGGCGGCCGGCAGCCAGGCAGCTTGAAGAGAACAGCAGGCTTGCTTGCTTCAGTGATGGAGAAAGCCAACGTTCCCCGCCTGCCGCTGCCGGCCTTTGAGCTTTCAGTTTAAGAAACATTGTTGCAATTATAAAAGTTAAACAAACCCCAGAAACCTGCTTTCAGCCAGCCGGGCCTCAGAGCTGGAGTTGAAACAGTGTTTTGATTATAGAACCCAAACAAACCAGATACCTGCTTTCAGCAACCGAGGTCTCAGAGCTGGAGCCGAGCCTCAGAGAGAAAGCCGTCTCTCAGTTCCAGTGACAGCCATAGAAGGTAAATAAATCCAAGAATAAAAAAAAGAAAGAAAGAAAGAAAGGAGAGGTTTGGAGCTTCAGTCGCCCACCAGCCTGAAAACAGCCCTCAGCCTCTCACCCAGACTGGCCAGGCACCCCAGTGGGGACCCCCACCCTGAAGGGGTTGTGACCAGTGGCAAACAGCCATCATCCCCTGCTATCTGCAACCCCGGGTGGCGGGCGTCCCGTGTGCAACCCGACCTGGGGCGGCTGGGCAGGGCAGCAGCGATCCGCTGGCCTGCCAAATGGTTATTACTGGCCTAGAAATCAAGATGTTCAGCAGGGCTGCATTCCTTTTGGAGGAACTAGGCAAGAATGTGTTATTTCCCCTTTTCCAGGTGCTGGAGATCTCCTAAATTCCTTCGCTCACAGCCCCTTGCTCCATCTTCAAAGCCAGAAGAACAGCATAGTGTCTTCAAACTCTCTGACCTTCCTGCCTCACTTTTTCTCTTAAAAGGACTGTTATTATTACATTGAGCCAATCTAAGATAATTTATTCACCTCAAGGTCAGCTGATTAGGAAACACAATTCTATCTTCCACTTAAGCCTCCCTTGCCATGTAACATAATAAAATATTCCAAGGTTCCAGATATTAGCATGTGGATTTCTTTGGTGGCCATTATTTTGCCTGACATAGATGGCTTTGTCCAATCTTCTGGTACCAGTGAGAAATAGATTATCAAAATAATATAGTCACTTACAGATATGGTCCTTAAATATAATGCTAAAGAATATCCTCCCAGTAAAAATTTAAAGCAATAAATTTTGTTGTCAATTAGTATGAATGAATATACAAAAGGTCAGATAGATGTATAATATATATATGTGGACAGTGGCTAATAATTTTGCCATATGGTCATGGATTTAAATATTACAAGATTAAATGATTAGTAACAAATTAATCAGAGGAAAAGATATGTAGATGAATCTTTCAAAATTGGCAGAGAATAACAATTTATGTGTCTAAATTAAATAATAAATTATTATATCTATGCAAAATGTGTCATCAATAATTATGCAATTTGATTTTTACAGATGAAATATATGAAATAATAGCACACAACGCATCAGGCAGTGAAAACGGTCATTCTAGAGAGACAGAAAACCTAAAGTTCTACTACTGCTCCATTCTACAACATAGAAAAAATATCATGGCCAACACACAGGTAGAGCTTCCTGAATTTCCGAAGTTGTGGAGACAAAGTTGGGAGCCCAAGACATCCAAGAAACAAAGAACTGGGAAGGCAGAGCAAAAATAAGATAGTTACCCAGAATGTTGCCTAGGGATCTGAGAGAGTCCCACTTAAATATTCAGTTGAGTACTAGTAAAGGAATACATATGACAAATAATCAAGGCTAGGGAAAATATTAAACCCTGGAAAGACTAGAGGAAACAGTGCCTGGTCCAATATAATCAACCTGATAACAGTTACAAGAACAGTTTCCCCACTGCAAAATAGAATTATTTCAGCATTGCTAGTCTCCACTGTACATAGGATGGGCATTTAGCAGTGCACTAAACCAATCAACCTTGTTGAGGAGTACAGTAATCCATGTTGTTGAGTTCATGAATAAGTTCTCCCCTCTCTGTTGCCATGGTCACTTTCCATGAAAAATGCCTGTATCTAATAGCCAGGAGGGAAACCTCATAAACCAGTGGACATTGATTAAAATACTAGAATTGTCTTGTCTAAATAGAGGGAAAGGAATAATTTAACCATAGAACCGTAGAATAAATCTAGCTTTGATCCCACCCACAAAGTTTAAAGGTTAGACCAAAAGGATCAACATGTTTTTAAAAATAATAATCAATTGCCTTTATATATAAACCTGAAATATACCCACTAGAAGATATAATAGGAAAAGTCCATTTACAATAATGTATAAATCTAATACTGACAAGAAAAATATATTCTTTCAGTATATAATGTTAAGACAGTCTCAAAAGTAGATTTAACAAGTGGAAAAATACTCTATGCTAATGACTACAGTATCATAAAAAATATCAGTTCTCTAAATTGTAAGATAAAAATATAAGGCAATCCAATTTAAATACCAAAAAAATATTTTGGTTTTAATTTCTTTCTAGAAAAGATAGGTTGATTCTAAAGTACACATGAAAAGTAACAGGAAGAAGAGCTAAGAGTCCCCTGGGAGGCAGGGGGACAACAGCAGTAGAAGGAATATAATCCTATGAAGCATTAAAGTCTACGCACAGCTTTTATACTCAAGACGGCCTTACAGCATTTAAAGAAATATAGAGATCAAGAAAGCAAGCTACAATGGACTAAGAAAAACCTAGAATTAGACCTAACTGTGTATAAAATTTAGTCTATGATAAAAATGTTAAACCAATGGTGGGGACTTGAGCAATTACTAAGTAAATGATGAACATTTAAGTAAATGAAATTAGAGAAACTGAAAAAAAAAACTATTTGGAAAATAAAAAATAAAATTGGATCAATACCCCAGACCATCACTTGCTTTAAAAGGCAAATATTTTTCAATTATAAAGAATTTAAAAAATAAAAAAAATAAAAGGAATTTAAAAAATGGTAGCCCAAAAAGAATATAGATAATTTGACTTTTAACCTAGGAACACAGAAATCAAATTATGAATATAAATCTAGGAACAATAAATGAAAGATTCATAGAGTCCACTTTGTGAAATCAAAACACTCTCTTTGGAAACATAAAATCATAATCATAGTCAACAGACAAACATCAAGTTCCAAAATGGTGGAGGAGTAAGTGGAAGCTACACTGACACTTTCCCAGGACAAAACTGGAATTACAACTAAAATATAGAAAAAATTATACTGAATATTCAACTGAAGACTAGCTGGAGAGAACCTGTAAACCAAGCATGGAAAGTGGAGACCTCATAGAAACTGGTAGGACAGAGGTGCAAAAGAGCTTGCTGGGATCCATAGGCAGCAGCTGAAGTTCTGGAGGGATATTTCAGCTGTGGGCGGTTCCCACTGAGAACAATGGGGTCTAAACCCAAGCTGGGATGGCCATCCCAGAGGACCTGAATGGAGAAAGGTGCCCAGAAAACATCTGACTGTGAAAAGAAGAAGGGTTGTTGTCTGGAGCCATCTCCCACCCCCATTTCTAGTTTGATGTCCAATTATTCAACAGTAATATAAAACTTATCTGAATGCCACTTTCAAATTACATTAGATAACCTATCAGTTCCATTTTTTCCTTGGAGACTTTTCAGCTATAGTCGTCCCCCTTAGAGAAATAATCTGTAATATTTACTTGCTAAGTCTTCTGCACCAATATACTTACGGAGTATATTTTTTCTACTCTTATTAGAAGGTCTACTCAATGGATTATGGGTCTTCCTCTTCCTTTGGTCTACTCCCTTGTTTTAGTGGTGTAAAACCTCCTGGAGTTTTCTGAGAAAGAGTGTATTTGAGGCTTTGCATGTCTGAAAATGAATGCCTTTATTATTTAACTGTAATTTATAGTTTGGCTGGTACAAAATTTTAGAGTGAAGCATAAAAAGCCAATTGGAATTTCTGTGACTATTAGCAGGATTTGTTGACTGGTGGTCCTCACTGTGGGGTAAGTGAGAAATTGCTTGTTTCAATTTAAAGACAATTTTTAATTCACAGTTGTAGAAATTTTCATTCGTGCTGTTTAAATTTTTTTAGAAAAAAAATGAAAAGAGTCTTTAAATCTCCAGTGAAGGAAAACGTGTAGTTATCATAATATTTTTTAAGTAGTTGGAAGAGAACTAATAGCAACCACTCTTTATAGATTGTTTCAATCCATTTTCATAATATATCCCCTCCCCATTTCAAACTGCTTTTTGTTTCCCTGATTTGGAAGCTAGCTAAAATCTTCCCCAGAAGTCATTCTTAAACTTTACCATGTATCACAATATGCAGGAGGGCTTGTTAAAATACTTTGCTTGTACACATTTTCAGAGTTTGTGATTCTTTGGGGGTGGTGTTGCTTGAAATTTGCTAACAACTTGCCTGGTGATGTTGTTGGTCCAAGAAGCAACCACTATGATACAAAAAGGCTTGGAAATATTACATATTCTTTCATTGCAATATGTATAATCTATCTTTGTACATAAATCTCATTATAATTAAATAAAATAGCAAAATTTGTCAATCTCATGTAATCCCAATTAGAGGGATTACATGTAATCATTATCTATATTTTTAGGGCTCTTCAGAAGAAATTTGACCAATTGTCTCTCAGTGTACCCCGATTAGGAGTAACTTTATCATGGAAAAGGGGCTTTAGCAGTGTGATTACAACTATGAGCTCAAGAACCAGGGATCTAAGATTCCTTGTTTGTGGGCTTAAGGTAAGTAAGCCCCATTTTCTTAAGTTCTATCATCTCCTCTGGAAATATCAATAGCTCTTATTTTTTATCTTATTTTTAAAATTTCATCAGATAATAGATGAAAACCATTTATTGAGAGCTTGGCCCACAGTGAGCTCTGAGTGTATTGTGTGTGTACCAAGAGCCTTATCATCTCCAATGAACTGCTGTTATGACTAATAAAAGGATCTGGGATTCAGGGGCTGACTCAGCTCTAAGGCAAACCTTCAGCAAGTGTAATATCTGCATTTGAGCAAATATGAATATCACCATCCTTCTGGCTTCTGGGACACTAGAAATAATATCCTTTGTCCCTGTCTCAGAGAACTTGTGTCTTCTGCCAGCAGTAATGAATGTGTGGCAGCTAAATATTTAGCTTGTAAGTAGAGTAACACCCAAAATGTCCCCATGTTTTTAACAGTTTCTTTTTTTTTAATACTCAACTTGACGATATTTTTTCCATTGCTTTTATTTTATTTTATTTTTAGAGAGAGAGTGAAATGAGAGAAAGAGAGAAGCAGCAATCTGAGAGAGGAACGTTGATTTATGTCTCCGGCATACATGGTTACTGGGGCCCTGGATTGAGCCTGAAATTAAGGTACATGCCCTAGCCTAGAAAGTGACCCTTTGGTCCAAGGGCCAATGCTCCAACCACTGAGAAAAACCTGCCAGGACTTAATCATTTATTTGAATGCTGGTGAAAAACATCATGTTATTTTAGTTGTACCATTAAGTTAAATAGACTTAAAAAAATTAATCTCTACATCTGCCCTAGTGGTTGTGTCTCAGTTTGTTGGATGTCATCCCATGTACCCAAAATGTGCTTGTTTGATTCACAGCCAAAGCAAGTGACTAGGTTTCAGGCTTGATTCCCAATGGGGGCATGCAGGAGGCAGTCAATGGATTATTCTCTCTCAAATAAATGTCTCTCTGTCTCTTCCTCTCTCTTAAATCAATAAAACATATTTTAAAATAATTAAATAAATAAACCTCTATCATATGAAATTACAAACCACAAGTTACTTTTTATATGTACATATATATGAATTTTTACATCCTTTGAATCCTAGGTAAAAGTCTATAAATATTTACCAAGTTTAATTTTTTAAGGAACTTTTTTGTACTTCTGTGACTAAAATATGCGTCATTTGTATATATGGTTTTCAGGTTAATATCCTGAAAATGGAGGTTACCAAAGCAATTCAATCTGATTTCTTTTAAACTTAAATATCTGTAAAACTAAAGTTCTTACTATTTCACAAATGTCTTCCTTTGCAGAGGAATGAACCCATTGCAGACTAATTTGGTTTGAATAATATATGTAGTTTTAAAATCAGTGCTGCTTTATTTGTGGCTAATTTTCTTGTTGTTAGTATATTTTTCTCATTGGTATTTAGGAATACATTATTCTGATAATGTTTAAAATGCTAAATTTCTGTGTCTCAAATAAAGCTGGTTTCAATATGGTGGGTTTTATGGTCAGTCTCAAGAGGGTAAAATTAAAGTAGTTAAGTTTAATGTTTGACAAACTATTTTAAGTAGTTAATCTTTCACTATTGGGAGGGGCAAATTAATATCTCTTTTATTCTATTATCTCTTATTTTGAAAAGCTCACATTTATCTCAAATATTTGTTATTTCTCTACTAGTGTCATTTGGGGGTCAGAATTTGACACATACTTAGATGTCAAATGGTTAAATTGTCTTCACATTGTATTTTACAAATAAACAAACTTTTAGCATGTCTGCTGCAAATAAAATATTCCATGATTTCCCCACATTTCATAGTAAATCTTGAGACTCAAGTCAAAAGCATAGTTTTTATTCCTTGTTCATTATACTGAACACCTATTTTGAAAATTATCTTAATTTTATTGATTATTTATTATAGAGAAATACTCAGTCCTTAATCTTAGTGTATTAAAAATTAATGGAGCTGAGGACAATAGCATTGATTACCTACAAATGTGTACATAGGATTATGACTACCAAAGTGATTTTTTATTGTGTAAATTCTTGACTTTAGATTCATTCTCAGCCAGGGGTGCAAAACCAGGAATACAGAAGGATTCGTATCTGAGGTTCAAAACTTTCACTTTTTCACGCTTCAAAATTCATAGTTGAAAGTAGTGAGGCAAAACTCCATGCTGGTCAAAAAGAGTGGAAACTAATGTAGTAGCATTAGGGATCCAGAAATATTGACACCATTA
>NW_005370913.1:0-258 GCF_000412655.1 Myotis brandtii | reverse complement strand
AAAGCACTTTGAACACTTGAAACTGGTTGTGTAGAGATTAGAGTATAATGTCAGAAAGAATTTATTTACCCAGGGGTAATGATGAATTGTTTTGTTAGGCTATGAAGATGTAAATATGGGGCTCCTATGTGAAATATAGGGAAAAAGTGGGACACACACAAACACACACACACACACACACACAACACCTCTGAAGAATGATGGTTTCATTAAGGAGATATTTTGGCTCTTTATGGAAAAATGAAAAACTGAAATAGT
>NW_005370912.1:0-885 GCF_000412655.1 Myotis brandtii | reverse complement strand
AATGCAATGGAAACAAGCCATGTACCAGATACAGAGTCCAAAACAATGGTCCTAAGGATGCTCAAGGAACATAGGGGAAGGAGGATGAGCTCAGTGAGGACTGCAATTAAGAGACCGTAAGCATAACGAAAGGACTAGAAACCATAAGAAGAAACAGTCAGAAATGAAAATATGAGATCTAACATGAATACACTAGAAGGAATCAATAGCAGGTTAGATAAAGCACAAAGTGAAATTAGCAATTTAAATGACAAGACATCAGAAATTACCTAATCAGAGCAGTGAAAAGAAAAAAAGATTTTTAAATTAGGATAGTTTAAGGGACCTCTGGGACAGCGGTCACCAACTGGTGGTCCACGGACCACTGGAGGTCTGTGAGGTCCCAAAGGTTGGCAACCGCTGCTCTGGAACAACAGAAAGCATAACGTTTGCACCATAGGGGTACCAGAAGGAGAGAGAGAGCAAGGGGTTGAGAACCTATTTGAAGAAATAATGACTTCAAACTTCCCCAACCTGATGAAGAAAAAAACATACAAGCCCAGGAAGAACAGAGAGTCCCAAACAAGATGAACCCAAAGAGCCCACACCAAGACACATAATAATTAAAATGGCAAAGGTTAAAGACCAAGAGAGAATCTTAAAACAGGTAAGAGAAAGACAGTTACTGACAAGTGAGGTCCCATAAGACCAATTTCTCAACAGAAACATTTCAGGCAGAGATTGACACAAGATATTTAAAGTGATAAAGAGCAAGAATCTACAACCAAGACTACTTTACCCAGCAAGACTATCTTTTGTCCCAGCTGGTCTGGATCAGCAGCTAGCGTGTCAGCCTGGGGAATGAAGGGTTCCAAGTTCAATTCCGGTCAAGGGCACATGCCTGAG
>NW_005370911.1:9829-12242 GCF_000412655.1 Myotis brandtii | reverse complement strand
GGTGCATGAGCATTTGGAGCAAAGTTTGAGGCTTAACGTTCCCCAGAAAGCCCGTCAGTTCCTCCCTGGTCATGATTCCATTTGGTAATCCTTTAGGGTGAAATACTTGGTTATTTTTGTTGTTGTTGTCTCTGTAGTGGTTGTGACATTCAGGGCTCCCATGGGCATGTGTTGGCTTTTTGCCTCTACCTTTCCCAGGAGACTGTGTTGATATCAAGGGAGAAATTACTATCTTCCAGTTTAGTCCTGTAGCTTCTTGTTTATTTTTGAATGTTACACTGACAATATCTTCTTTTTGCTCTTCAGGTGTTTACAATGTGTTTGTCTAGTGTTGTAATGTATTTTCAGTGCGCTGGTTGCTATATAATAAATACTATTATGAATGAAACTCCACCCCTTTTAGAACTATTCTCCCTTATGGGAGTTAGAAGTCCTCATTTCCCGTTTGCCAATCCTCATTGGCCTCATCAAGGATATTTGTGAGGACCTCCATGGATTCCATGGGAATTGGGTTCTAAGGTACAGGCCCACGTCAGTTAACATCGATCACACATCATCCCAACAACAAGAACAAGTGCAGAGGAAAGAAGGAGAGGCCACGGGATAAACTGGAGGACGGGGCCTCCTCCGAGAGCCGTGTCCTTCCTGGGGAGGGTCCCAGAGCCTGGAGACCACACGCTCCTCACAGTGGAATTTCCAGGGAAACCAATACCCAGCTCCCTGAGGGGTCGGGATCCAGAGAACACACATCCCGCCAAGGCCAGGAGCAGGGTATGCACAGGGTGTGGCAGAGGCTGCCTGGGCTCCCAGGTCACAGAAGCTACACTTCCGCTTTGCTTTCTATTGAATTTTAGTTCTGAATGACAGTGACAGTCAATGGTCCTTTGTGTTTGTTTCATGGGTATAACATGGTGGATAGATAATCATATGCTTTACAAAGTGACCCCTTGATATTTCCAAACCCACATGGAAACATAGGCAGTTCCTACAATGTTAGTCAGTGTATTCTCTATGCTATATTTATATGGGCGACTGTTTTTTATAACAACCACCAATTTATACCTCTTACTCCCTTCAACATCTTCACTCACTCCTCCATCCCCCCTTTCCTCTGGCAGCCATCACTCTGTTCTCTGAATCTATGAGTTTGATTACATTTTCTTCATTCATTTCTTTTGTTATTTAGGTTCCACATGTGGGTGAAATGATCTGGTGTTTGTTCTTCTCTGTCTGACTTACTTTACTTTGCATAATACCCTCTAGGTCCACCCATGGTGTCATAGGCTTTCATTGTTGTTTTTCTATAACCGGGTAATGTTCCACTACATAGAGTCAATGGTCCTTTGTGTTTGTTTCATGGGTATAACATGGTGGATAGATAATCATATGCTTTACAAAGTGACCCCTTGATATTTCCAAACCCACATGGAAACATAGGCAGTTCCTCCAATGTTAGTCAGTATATTCTCTATGCTGTATTTATATGCCTGCGACTGTTTTATAACAACCACCAACTTTTACCTCTTACTCCCTTCAACGTCTTCACTCACTCCTCCATCCCCACTTTCCTCTGGCAGCCATCACTCTGTTCTCTGAATCTATGAGTTTGATTACATTTTGTTCATATTTATTTCTTTTGTTCTTTAGGTTCTACATGTGGGTGGAATCATCTGGTGTTTGTTTTTCTGTGTCTGACTTACTTTACTTTGCCTAATACCCTCTAGGTCCATCCATGGTGTCATAGGATTTCATTGTTGTTTTTCTATAACCGGGTAATGTTCCACTACATAGAGGTACCAGCACTTTCCATCCACCTTTCTCCTGACGGGCACTGAGTCGCTCCCATAGCTCGGCCATTGTAAAGAAGGCTGCAGGGAGCATGGGGTGCATGTACTCCTTCCAATCAGAGCTTCCGGTTCTTGGGAAATACACCCAGATGTGGAGTCACTGGGTCATGGGCAGTCTTCCTTGTAATTTGGTTGTTGTTGCTAATCCTCACCTGAGGGTATTTGTTCTACTGATTTTCAGAGAGACAGGAAGGGAGGAACACCCATTTCCACCCTCGCTCTTTCCTTCTGCATTTCAGGCTGAGCCAGTCTGAGCCAATGAAGAGGTTTTGGTTGCACTTCCCCATGGGTTTACATCACCGTGTAAGTATCAGTACTACTACCCGTGTACAGAGCACAGTAGTACTCGGCCTCATCCTCAGGCTGAGCCCCTGAGATGGTGAGGGCGGCTTTGTTCCCAGAGATGGAGCCAGAGAAGCGATCAGGGACCCCAGAGGGGCGGCTGTTTGTGCTGTAGATGAGTGTGCGTGGAGGCTTGCCTGGGGTCTGCTGGTACCAGCTGGGGTAGTTACTACTAGAGATGGCCCCAGAGCTGAGGCCACAGGTGAGTGTGACTGTCCCTCCTG
>NW_005370911.1:6105-9175 GCF_000412655.1 Myotis brandtii | reverse complement strand
CAGGTGGCTCCCGAGCCAGTTTGCCGACCACGGTTCTAGGAGGCCTTTAGTTATACGGGGTAGTTTTACATTAAATGGAATTTTGAGTAGAAAATGCCACAGTGTCTCCATTGAATTATGGGCCTACTATGCACATCTGATGTAACAACATAGGAGCTTTCTCAGAAATTTGAACAACGTTGTGAGTGAACAAGCTGGCATGAACACATAGGACATCATTGTAACGGCCCCTTTCCTTTTCCCTTCTGCTGTGGGGCAGGAAGAATGGGAGGGTGAGCAAAGGATTGGGATGTAAGGGGGGTGAGCAGTGCACGTGTCCCAAACTGACATCCTTCCTGTCCCTCTAATGAAACCGCTTGTCCAATGAGGGAGGAGGGGGAAGAGCAGAGGAATGTGGGTCCCCATGGGGAAGCCCCAGAGCTCTGTGGGCTCAGGCCTCGTTGTTGGAACCGAGTCTCCCATTCCCGAGTGTCTGTGATCCTGTGTCCAAGGCACCCATAGGCCTTGTTTCTTCATGCACACGTGTCCCGGGGGTGTGACTGTCCATCTGTCTCTGCCTGGACGTCAGGCGAGAACAACAGGAAGTGGGTGGGGGGTGATAAATACAAGGCGAGTGTGAGGCAGGGGGAGCGCTCAGGGGGCTCCAGTGATTCCTCAGGCTGCAGGGCCCATCAAGGCCGATCCCATAGACCTTCCCCTTGCCTGGGCCTCATGGGAGATGACAGGCCTCCTGCTGCCCACCCATTGTCTCTGGGGAATTCTAGAACTCCTGCTGTGCAGACAGGAGCACAGCCTGGGTATGTGATTTCAGCAAAAATTCAGTTAAACCACCGCAGATCCTTGGAGAAGAGCATGTAGCACATGGAAGCATGCTCAATGCCGTTGGTCCTTAGAGAAGGACCAGTGAGAACTGCAGTGTGAATGTGAGACGTAGTGACAAAGGTGGGTGAAGCCTTGGAGACATCAGAACCCCGGTCATTGCGGGGACAAACGACAAGCAACGCAGCCATATTGGAAAACGTCCACCAGTGACTCAAAGCTGTCCTGTCAAGTCGTCCTATGTCTCCGCATTCCCCCTCCTAAGTGTCTCCCAGGAGAAATGGAAACATACATCGTCTAAAAGCAAAACAAGCCATACCTGGTGCACAGGTCCCAGCAGCGCTATGCACAGCAGCCAAGGATGAAAACCCCTCAAATGCCCATCAGCTGAAGGGTTAACAAACGCTGGTGTGCTCAGACATTGCAATATTATTTGGTCAAAAATAATAGGACTGTTGACCCATGTCCCAGTATGGATGGGCCTCAAGTACATTATTTGGAAGAATTAATAGAAACTGTCCTAGGCAGTTTGGCTCAGTGGATAGAGTGTCAGCGGATGCACTAAAGGTCTCATGTTTGATTCCTTATCAGGGCAGATGCTTGGGTTGTGGGCTCCCTCTCCAACGGGGGACATGCAGGAGGCAGCCAATCAATGATTCTCTCTCATCATTGGTGTTTCTATTTCTTTCTTTCTCTCTGAAATCAATAAAAATATATTTTAAAAAAGAATTCAAAGAAACAATAGCCACAAAGGGCTACCTGTTTTCCAGTTCCATCATGTGAAATGCCCTCATAGGAAATATGTAAATCCAGAGAGTGAGTCAGCAGTTACCCGGGACTGGCAGGGGTGTGATGGGCATGATTAGTACGTGTGGGACCCTCTCTGAGGGCTAAGGAAAACGTTACAACTAGACTATGGGATGGTTACAGCACTCTGCACATATACTAAATGCTGGTCTATTGTGCACATTAAACCAGTGACATTTAGGGCATGTAAACCATATCACAATGAAGTTGGGATAAAAAAAACATTTTGAGAGAGATCACCTCTCACTACCTATTTTAAGTGGGCCTGTGTGCCCTAGCTGGTATGGCTCTATGGTTAGAGCATCGGCTTGAAGACCAAAGAGTCCCGAGTTCAATCATGGTCATGGGAATATACCTCAGTTGCAGGCTCCTATGCAACCCGGGCCCTGGTCGGGGCTCCTGCAGGAGGCAACCAATCGATGTGCTTCTCACATCGATGTCTCTCTCTGTCTCTCACTCTCCTTCCACTCTCTCTAAAAATTGATGGGAAAATACCCTCGGGTGAGGATTAAGAAATTAATAAAATAATAAAGCGATGCTGTGCTCAGAAGGACTCTCGAGTCAGACCCTATAGGGTCTGCCACAGCCACCGCTTCTGTGTCACGGCATTCAGGGGCGATCAGGGGGAACAGGGCAGGTTTTTGTCTCAGTTCCCCATGGGTGTGGAGCACTGTGTGATTGCTGATGCCATAGTCCCACGTTGAACAATAATAAACAGCCTCGTCCTCGGGCTGCAGGCCCGTGATGACCAGCGAAGCCGTGTTGCCGGACTGGGAGCCAGAGAACCGATCCGGGATCCCCGTGGGCCGTGAGCTACCGAGCATCACCGTTTTGGGGGCAGAGCCCGTGACCTGCTGGTACCAGCCTACACCATAGGTTCCAACATTGTTGCTGTTCCCCGTGCAGGACAGGGTGACCTTCTGGCCCAGAGACCCCGACAGCGAGGCTTCCTGCGTCAGCCCGGCCCGCACCCCGGACCCTGGAACAAAGCACACAGACACACAGTGGGGCTGAGGTCATTTCTCAGGGCGGGCGCTCAGGAGAAGAGAACAGTGCATCCCCAGGTGCCCCATCCTCCCTTGTCCCGCTCCCCCAGTCAGTCACCTGAGCTGTGAGCAAGGAGGGCGAGGAGGAGAGGGGCCCAGGCCATGGTGGAGACGCCCACGCTCTGCTTCTGAGCCTCAGACCTGAGAGGCCTGCACTGTGTCTCTTATCCTGTCCCCTCCTGGGAGGGCCCAGGGGAGCCCTTCATGCAAATGCTCCCTCCTCCTGGTGTCCCTGGGGATAAATGTGGTGAAAGCTGTGTGGCTGGGGAGGGGGAGCCTCTGGCGGGGCCCTGGGAGGTCACAGCTGCTGGTCCCCAGTGAGCACAGAGCAGAGGCACAAAGCAGGGTTCCCCACCCTGGCTTCCCAGCTGAGGGCCCTCACTGGCCCAGGGACAGAC
>NW_005370911.1:0-3048 GCF_000412655.1 Myotis brandtii | reverse complement strand
CCCCCAAGGATGCAGAGGCCCTTCCTCTGACCTGAGCTGTGCGCCAGGAGCTGGAGCAGAAGCACCGTCCAGACCATGGTGGGGACACTCACAGGATGTGGCTCCTCAGGCTCCTGGGCTGCAGTGGGGAGTCCTGGGCCTTTTCATTCCTCCCAGACCCATTAGGGGGAGAAGGTGCCTCATGCAAATCAGCTTCCCCTCTAGTCCTGCCCCAGGGTCACCCTGCTGTCCCCTGGGGAAAGTCTCGAAAGACATAGATGCCGGGACCTTGCACAGTCCAGGCTGCATGGCGACTGAGACGCTGAGGGAGGGGGTAGACTCTGTCACCAAGTCAGTGCCCTGGTGTCCTGGTGACCTCAGTCCTAACTTCCTTCCCTGGAGGGTGTGAGGCTGAAAGATGAGGTGGGAGTGGCCGCCTTCCCCTGTCCCCAGCAATCTAGTTCACCCCAAATCCAGCGCCACCCCTGGGAACACTGATCCTTCCTCAGTGAAACCCCTTTTTGTCTTCTTTGAGGATCTTAGCGGTCACACTCCCTGCAATTGTGAGTCCAGGAGGAGGTCACAGATCTCAGGTCTGGGCTGTGAAGGGACTGGGGTCTCCCCGACTCAGTCCTGGACCCTGTCCCACTAACACTGTTTGGAGACAGGGCTGGGGGTGCTCACATAGACAGTTGCACCTCCAGGCGGGATGGCCCCTCTCTGTTGTTCTAAGAGGGCATCAGTTCTATGGGGTAGTTTTCTATTAAATGGGGTTTTCAGGAGAAAATGTGACAGTGTCTCCATGGAATTATGGGATACCTACGCACATCTGATGTAACAACATAGGAGCTTTTTCAGAAATTTGAACAACGTTGTGTGTGAACAAGTTGGCATGACCATCACATAGGACATTGTAACGGCCCCTTTCCCTTTCCCTTCTGCTGTGGGGCAGGAAGAATGGGAGGGTGAGCAAGGGATTGGGATGTAAGGGGGGTGAGCAGTGCACGTGTCCCAAACTGACATCCTTCCTGTCCCTCTAATGAAACCGCTTGTCCAGCGAGGGAGGAGGGGGAAGAGCAGAGGAATGTGGGTCCCCATGGGGAAGCCCCAGAGCTCTGTGGGCTCAGGCCTCGTTGTTGGAACCGAGTCTCCCATTCCCGAGTGTCTGTGATCCTGTGTCCAAGGCACCCATAGGCCTTGTTTCTTCATGCACACGTGTCCCGGGGGTGTGACTGTCCATCTGTCTCTGCCTGGACGTCAGGCGAGAACAACAGGAAGTGGGTGGGGGGTGATAAATACAAGACGAGTGTGAGGCAGGGGGAGCGCTCAGGGGGCTCCAGTGATTCCTCAGGCTTCAGGGCCCATCTAGGCTGATCCCGTAGACCTTCCCCTCGCCTGGTCCTCAGGGGAGATGACAGGCCTCCTGCTGCCCACCCATTGTCTCTGAGGAATTCGAGATCTCCTGCTGTGCACACAGGAGCACAGCCTGGGTATGTGATTTCAGCAAGAACTCAGTTAAACCACCGCAGATCCTTGGATCTTCTAACTGAGAGCATCATGTAGCACATGGAAGGATTCTCATCGTCTTTGGTCCTTGGAGAAGGACCAGTGAGAACTGCAGTGAGACGTCACCCCCGGCCAGCAGGAGGGCCGTGTGAACGTGAGACCTAGTGCCCATGGTGGGTGAAGCCTTGGAGAATTCAGAACCCTGGTCATTGCGGGGACAAACGACAAGCAACGCAGCCATATTGGAAAACGTCCACCAGTGACTCAAAAGCTGTCCTGTCAAGTCAGCATGTGTCTCCGCATTCCCACTCCTAAGTGTGTCCCAGGAGAAATGCAAACATACATCGTCTAAAAGCAAAACAAGCCATACCTGGTGCACAGGTCCCAGCAGCGCTATGCGTAGCAGCCAAAGATGAAAACGCCTCCAATGCCCATCGCTGAAGGGTTAACAAATGCTGGTGTGCTCAGACATTGCAATATTATTAGGTCAAAAATAATTGGACTATTGACCCATTTCCCAGTATGGATGGGCCTCAAGTACATTATTCATACTATTTGGCTCAGTGGATAGAGCGATAGCCTATGGACTGAAGGGTCACAGGTCCAAGGGCACATGCCTGGTTTGTGGGCTCCAACCCCAGTGGAGACCATGCTGGAGGCAGACAATCAATGTTTCTCTCTCATCATTGATGTTTGTATCGCTCTCTCCCTCTCCTTTCCTCTCTGAAATCAATAAAAATATTTTTTTAAAAAGAATTCAAAGAAACAATAGCCACAAAGGACGACCTATTATCCAGTTCCATCATGTGAAATACCCTCATAGGAAATAGGTAAATCCAGAGAGTGAGTCAGCAGTTACCTGGGACTGGCAGGGGTGTGATGGGCATGATTAGTACGTGTGGGACCCTCTCTGAGGGCTAAGGAAAACTTCTACAACTAGACTATGGGATGGTTACAGCACTCTGCACATATACTAAATGCTGGTCTATTGTGCACATTAAGCCAGTGACATTTAGGGCATGCAAACCATATCACAATGAAGTTGGGATAAAAAACAATTTGAGAGAGATCACCTCTCACTACCTATTTCAAGTGGGCCTGTGTGCCCTAGTCAGTGTGGCTCAATGGATAGAGCGTCGGCCTGCAGACCAAAGAGTCCTGGGTTCAATCCTGGTCAAGGGGGGATACCTCAGTTGCAGGCTCCTCTATGGACCGGGCCCTGGTCAGGGCTCCTGCAGGAGGCAACCAATCAATGTGCTTCTCTCACATCAACATTTCTCTCTGTCTTCCTCTCTCTCCCACTCTCTCTAAAAATCGATGGGAAAATATCCTCAGGTGTGGATTAAGAAATTAATAAAATAATAAAGCAAGGCTGTGCTCAGAACGACTCTCGAGTCGGACCCTATAGGGTCTGCCACAGCCACCGCTTCTGTCTCTCGGCATTCAGGGCGATCAGGGGGAACCAGGGCACGTTTTTGTCTCAGTGGCCCGTGGGTGTGGAGCAGTGTGTGATTGCTGATGCCGTTGTCCCATGTTGAACAATAATAAACAGCCTCATCCTCG
>NW_005370910.1:0-779 GCF_000412655.1 Myotis brandtii | reverse complement strand
GCAAACACTGATCCAGGATCATCATCATCTTCTTCTTTTTTGTTTTTTGTTAATCCTCACCCGAGGACATTTTTCCATTGATTTTTAGGGAGAGTGGAAAAGAGAGGGAAAGGCAGAGAGAAACATCAATGTGAGAGAAACACATCAATTGGTTGCCTCCTGCACGAGCCCCAACCAGGGCCCGGGCTGGGAAGGAGCCTGCAACTGTGGTACGTGCCCTTGACTAGAATCGAACCTGGGACCCTTTGGTCCACAGGCTGACACTCTATCCACTGAGCCAAACCGGCCAGGGCTAAATATGTTTGTATTGATTTCAGAGAGGAAGGGGTTGATTTCAGGGAGGATCGGCTGTGTCCTGCACGGCCCTCACTGGGCATTGAGCCTGCAACCCCGGCCTGTGCCCTGACCGGGTTCATAGGTCGACACTCAACCACTGAGCCTCGGTGGCCGGCCTGAGAGCCCTTCCACTGCGTGGCCAGCCGGGTCCCTGAGCGGTCGTTGGAGGGAGGGCTAGACCCAGCCGGCCCCGCGCCGTGCGGACCTCCCCAAGCAGAGCCGAGCAGAGGAAGGGAGAGGGAGAGAGAGATAGAAACATCCATGATGAGAGAGAATCATGGATCGGCTGTCTCTTGCAAGTCCCCCATTGGGGATCGAACCCACAACCCAGGCATGTGCCCTTGACGGGAATCGAACCTGGGACCTTTCAGTTCGCAAGCCAACACTCTATCCACTGAGCCAAACCGGCTGAACCAGGATCTTAATACTCACCTCATGGGCAC
>NW_005370909.1:0-202 GCF_000412655.1 Myotis brandtii | reverse complement strand
CCATTTGTTATAGTTTGTCTCTGCCAGGTCACAAGACCAGCTCCTTCTGTGCCCAGGACAGCAAGGAGCCTGACTGGAAGGTGACCTCTAACCAGGCACACCCGCTGCAGATCACCCTCAAGAAGACAACAGACCTCGGCGGACCCCTTATAATCCTCGTGATAATGTTGACTTTCGGCCCTTGCATTATTAACAGACTAGT
>NW_005370908.1:2491575-2530740 GCF_000412655.1 Myotis brandtii | reverse complement strand
ATTACCATGTTTCTCTTTTATTAGTGTAGATCATAAAAGGCCTGTCCTCATGACACCATCACAGCATCATGACCAACTACCGGACTCACCAGGAGGTGCATTGATAGGTCCCGTGGTGGGTGGGACTTCAGGGTCCCCGGGCAGCAGCGGCGGGTGGGACTTCTGGAGCATCGCTGTGCGCCAGCAGCATCTGAGGAGTGAGCAAGGCTTCGCGGGGTGGCAGACATGTCCCTGATGGCAGGTTAAGCCTAGGGGACCCTACTCGCATACTATTTAATCGTGCGCTGGGCCTCTAGTATATAGATAGATAGATAGATAGATAGATAGATAGATAGATAACTATTGATACTGTAATATACTATTTGAGTTCATATTTTGTGTTTATTCTTACAGTAACTCTTTAATATGAGTGACAGTATATTTAATATACAGCTGACAATATATGAGACTTAGAGATACTGAGTGACTTGCCCACATTACAGAGCAAGAAACTGAAAGAGCCAGGATCACAACTATAATGCCCACCATGTTTTTTTAACTTGCAGTACTTCCTCACCATTCATGTTACCATTAAATACATTAGAGTAACTAAACTATTATTCTCTTTTAGTAAGTTGTTGTATGTCTATGGGTGACTTGCAACTTTATGTTATAGTTTTGTAAAAATCTGTTATAATTCCATACCTACTATATTATTTTTTTTCTTAACTGGCTGAGTGGTATTACATACTGATTCAACATTAATATTTATTCCTTGTATAATCATTTACAAAAAAAACTTAAACAATATAAAATGTTATTCTTGAAAGTTCCAAGGAGTAAAAGGAAAATTAAAGCCCAATACCTGATTATTTGATATTTCTGATTGCTAATCAAAGCCATTTCATCTTTTCACATAATGTTGGTGATTGCAAGTGTTGAGAATATTTTTTATTTGGCTTATTCATCCCCGTGAATCAGAACACTGTCAATCACAAGAGCAGAGGAAGTGGTTAACTTAGAATGGTGTTATTCTTTATATGGAATTTTCTCTTTGCCAAAGGCAAAGTCATCTTATTGCTGAGTTTCTTAACATTCAGTGGGCAACATGCTATCAATTACATGAAGGAAAAGCTATGCACACCACTGTAATACATTCAGTCAATGAGAATATTTGCAAGAGGACCTGTCCAAAGTTAGAAGCTTCAAGCAGAATATGAAAGACCTTTCTTTGTGAGCCTCAGCTTGAGTAATTCACAGACACTTGTCATCTACTTGCTAGGAGAATTCAAAAGTACTATTCTTTGATGGTATCCTAAATACCTGAGTCCCTCTACCCAAAATGACAAAGCATCTAAACTGATTCAAAGGCATTTTTGTTTTATTATTAACAACACTATAATCCCTACTACATTAGAATCATTTCATTCAACAAACCTTCTTGATCACCTGCTAAATGTCTGGTATATTGGGAGTTGGAATGAATGAAGAGTAAAGCATAGGACATAAAGCAGTGGTTTTCAACCTGTGGGTCGCGACCCCTTTGGGGGTCGAACGACCCTTTCACAGGGGTCGCCTAAGACCATCGGAAAACACATATATAATTGCATATTGTTTTTGTGATTAATCACTATGCTTTAATTATGTTCAATTTGTAACAATTAAAATACATCCTGCATATCAGATATTTACATTACAATTCATAACAGTAGCAAAATTACAGTTATGAAGTAGCAACAAAAATAATTTTATGGTTGGGGGTCACCACAACATGAGGAACTGTATTAAAGGTTCACTGCATTAGGAAGGTTGAGAACCACTGACATAAAGGATCATTACATTTACATAATCATGTGCAGGAAAGAGATATTTTATATAACATCAGTAATGAATAGCAGGTGTACTTTATAGAAATTGATAGTAGTGTAGAGTAACTAGGAAGTGTTTCTGTTGTAGGTGTGATGGGTTAAAGATGGCCACAAATCCATTCGTTCTATTCCCATTGGTGGGTAAAGGTGCTTTCCTCTCCCCTTGAATTTGGTCTGGTTACTGACTGTTTTGACCAATAAAATCTGGTGGCAGGAGGCTACGCTATGGCCAGGTCTAGGTTTGGAGAGGACTATCAGTTGGTTCTTTCTTCCTCTTGGAGTTCTGAGCTGCCAGTAAGGAGTCTATTTTGAAGCACACCTCTGTACAGAAGACATGATTAGACTTTTGGAAAAGCCAAGTGGAAAGGCTATGTGGAGAGAGCAAGAGATATTTAGCCAACTCCCAGCTGCTCCAACCCTCAGTCATTTAATTCATCCCAGCTAATATGCAGAAAATTGTAGGAAAAGATAAGTTATCTCCAACATGTCTTGTCCAAATGCTTGAGTACAAAATAATGAAGTATAGTACTAACAAAAATTTCTTTAAGTCACTAAATAGTTTGAGTAGTTTTGTTTGTTTGTTTTGTTGTTTGTTTGTTTGTTTTGCAGTAGGTAACTGAAATAATGATCTTTGGAGTCTGCTACAATGTAATATGTGATCTAGGGAGATCAATTTAAACTATTTAAGCCTTCTTTTGTAAAAAGAAAATGTCTTATCATATCATTATTATTAATGAGATAATGACCTTAATGCTTGTAAACTATTTATGGCACATAAAATAATTAGCCTGAACCCCATAACCTATATTTCCAGTACAGACTTCCCTTATTAGGTCTGGATGTAAACATCTATCCAATTGCTTACTAAGTATCTCCTCTTAAGTTTTTTATAACACTTCAAACTCACATAGTGAAACTTTTTATGTTCCCTCAAATCCCTGCTCCCTTTCCTGCGTTCTCTATCTTAGTAAATAAAACCTTAGCATCATCTTTTATGCTTCCCCTTTTATATTCTAAAAAAATATGCTTCTTTTATATACAAAGTAACTCACTTTTTCCCATTTCTCGTTTTTTCTACCACTACCACTTTTCTTAAAACATTATTATCTCTTTTTCTTTATTATTGCAATAGCCACCCAGCTCATTTTGCTTTGTACTTTTGATCACTGCATCCACTTTGGTCCTACTTCAGCCTTTCAGCCCACTACATCAGAGCAATCTTTTAAAAATAAAAAATAAAAATTTGGTGATCACTGCAATGCTTAAAACCATTCAATAGGAAAAAGTTCAAAATCTTAAACATGGTCTACAGGCCTCTCCACTGTCTGACCTCTGCCACCCTTCTAGATTGATGAGGAGTCATCATCATTGTTAGTCATTGCACTTTAACCACAGGAGCTTTTGGCCTATTTTTAAAACACTTTATGTCCTTTCTCATCACAGGGACTTCTATATCCTGTTCCCCTCTGTACAAACTCTGAGTTAACTAGCAATCATTTAGGCGTTTATAGAAACATCTCTTAAGAACATGCTCTCGGTTAAATTAAAATCCCTTAAATTTGATCACTTGCAACATGATCTTGATAAAATCCACACAATTATAATGGATTCCTTTATTATGTTACTATTAACATTTGTACAATTTGAGGTTGTGGCATAGAGAGGGTCAGAAGCAGAAACCAGTAATGAAAGATGAGAAAAACAACAACGGTAAGATATGATACAAACTCTCAATATTGGTGAGATCCAGACTTAATTAAAGGGGATTATTTCCCAGGAGTAAATGCTTATGTGTATATGTCAATGCATGCGTATGTATGTGTGTATTTGTGCGTGTGTGCATTTTTTTTGGTCCTGCCCACCGAATTCCAATTTAGATAGAGCAGGTTTTGCTCCCACTATCAAGCAATTCTCCAGGCACCAACTGAGTGTCCTATTCAATTCAGTTCAATCTAATTCTGACACTATCTACCTGAGGGTAGTGTCAGATTCCACAGGTTCAGGGTTCAGTTCTACGAGACTGTATCCCAACCCCTAAGCCCCCTCACCTCTGCTTCAGAGCCAGGTGTAAGTCCGGATAGTTTCTTGTACTTCTTACCAACTGGTTATAAATTATAGGTTCTCAAGACTCCTCGTTGGCATTAATTAATTTGCAGCACTCAGGAAAACGGGTTACTCTCTAGATTACCAGTTTATTACAAAAGGATATAATTCAGGAAAAGTGAGATGGAAGTGACTCTGTACCAGGAAACAGTGTAAGGGGGATAAAGGATGAAGATACAAGTTGAGCTTTCAAAGTACTAGAATCTTGACCAAAACAGTAGGTTCCTTCATGCACATAAAGAGGTAAGAATAGATCAATTCTAAGTCTCTTCCAACTCTAACATTATAAGTTATGATCACATTATTGTCTAAATTCCTTCTAGCTATTTGCTCCTCATATAAAGCCACAATGTGATAAAAATGGTTAGTTTGTGCTGGTCAATTGTTAAAATAATCTATGACATTTTAACTAAAATATAGGGTGTTCCTATATCTGGACCATTGTTTACTTTTATTTTTGGTGTTAACAGTTTAAGCACATGGTGAAAATCATTAAAACAACATAAATCCAGATTACCCTGATAATGTAAATTTCATCTTCAGACGTATACTTTTCACATAAAGAAAACTCAACATGCTTGAGAACCTTAAGTGTAATATGAACATAACACCAAGTCACTTGTTTTGAAATCACTTTTAGAAAACTCTTAATATATTTGCTTTGTTTCACTAATTTAATTAAACTAACTAATTTAATTACTCATTAACATCCAAAGTTTTAGAAACATGATATTATTCCAACATTTTAACAAATTTTCTTTTTATCCTTGCAAATGTTGAGAAGTATCATGATTATATAATATATGAGATTAATTTTGGCTTTCTTTTAAGGTAATTGATTCTTTAGACTCTAGTTATTAATCTTTATAAAAGAGTTTAAATAATTCTAAACTCAGATACTTGCCTTTGAAATTCTGATAACTTCAAATAAGTCATAACTAGCAAAGTATTTTGCATGGCTTTGAAAATCTCTTTGAGCTAAACAATTAAGATTTTTCTTTTAGATAAAGTAGCAAGATCTATAAAGTTATTGTTTTAATTACTTCTTCCACAAAACCAGTGGGTGCACATCAATGTTTATGGAATTAAAAAAAAACTTAAATTTAAAAAATTTTAATACTTTTAATACTTGTCCATTGAACTCTGCTGTAGCTCAGCAACTGTGACTTAAATTTGACTATTTCATTCCCACACCACTTTCTATTTTTATTGTTGACTAGAGGCCCAGTGCATGAAAATTCGTGCACTGGAGGGGGTCCCTCAGCCTGGCCTAATCCCCTCTCACAGTCCAGGAGCTCTCAGGGGATGTCCTCTGTGGGAGGCAACCAGCCAATCAGAGGAAGGCGATGCCCCCATCATGCCTCTGCTGCTGCCACTGCCAGCTGCCCTGACTGCCTGAGCCTCGGGCCCTCACAGTGGCAGCCACCATCTGCGGCTTGCCTGAACCTCAGGAAGCTGCTGCAGCTTTGTCCAGAAGGACATTCGGAAGGACATCCAGAAGACGTCTGCTCTAATTAGCATATTACCCTTTTATTAGTATGGATGCTATGTACTAATTAGCCTACATTTTACTTTCACTTAACATGTAGTTTTCAAAGTCATGCAAATACTTCGTAGAGTAGAACAGATGGGTTTGAATTTCATTCTAATGCAATAAGTAATCCAAAGAATTTATTCACATTTTATGTGGAAAAATATACCTGTTAATTGTGCATTTGAGAATTTATAAAGTAAAAAACCAATATATACTTTCCCCAAGATTAAATTTGGGTTTTTTCTAATTTAATTTGGAAACAGTATCCAAATTATGAGTCAGATTCTGGCATTATTGAGATCATTTCAGGGTATCAAAGCACATGATTAAAAATAATTTTCTGTTGCAACATAGCATTCAGTATTTTTCAAATACCTCATACTTCAGTATTTAAATAAAAACAGATATTATACAAGATATAAAACTGCTGATCACTTCTGCGCATGGGCCACGAAGTTTCACTTGCACTGTACGTGTGTGTCCGCACATGGTATTTTGTGGAAGAGCCACACTCAAGGGGCCAAAGAGCCGCATGTGGCTTGCGAGCCGCAGTTTGCAGACCACTGACTTAGGCAAATTCATTGATATTTAACATTTTTCTCAACAGGAAAAAGCCTCCATATTTATAGGCTATTAATAAGTCAAACACAGATTACTAGGAAATTTATATTAAATTTTAATTGTGATGCAATATAGGATATAAACTTTAAGATAAACAGTATTCTGAATATGCATAATTATTGAAGGAAATTTGAAAAATTACAAAATATAAAAAGGAATTAATGTTTCTTATTATCTCCTCCAAATGAAAAAACAAACACAAAGCAAACAAAAATAAACACTCAACATTTTGGCATAATTTCTGGATATTTCATATATATGTATTAATAAAATCCAATATATATATAATATTAATATAATGATGAATGTAGTATTTTAATTGTTTACTTATTTAGTTTAGTATATATTTTATTAACATTAAACATATTTAAGGTGTTTTTATAGCAATAGTATATTTCATTGCTTGCATATACCTTGATTTACTTTATATCCTCTTTTTTAAAATATTTAAGCTCAGATATTAAGAAAGGTCTAGATTTATACAGAAGTCATAAAAAAACTCAGAATTTTTTTTTCAATAGAAGGACAGTAAGTAGAACTAGAGCTGAGTAATTTTTGTTGTTGTTATCCTCACTCTAGGATATTTTTTCCATTCATTTTTAGAGAGATTGGAAGGGAGTGAGGAAAGAGGAATATCAATGTGAGAGACACGCTGATTGGTTGCCTCCCACATGTGCCCCAACTTGGGCAGGGATCAAACCTGCAACCCAGGTGTGTGCCCTTGACTGGAATCAAACCTGCCACTCTCCCATGGATAGGCTGATCTCTATCCACTGGACAACACTGTCCAGGGCTGGAGCTGAGTAATTTTTGGTCCGAGCATACATAGCTTTATAAGATTTAGTGGAGGAGTTTAGATTTTATTCTAATACAGTAAGTAATTCATAGAAAAAGAAAGGATGAAGGGCCCTTATGTACATTATATAATGTAAATATGACAATTCTGTCCACTGTGAGGAAAATGGATTATAAGAAGCAAGAATATAAACAAGACCATTTTAATAGCTATTGTAGAATCCAAATGAGAGATATAAGTAGTTTAATGTAGGTTATATAAATGGAATTTGAAAATAGAATTAAGTTAAATTTAGGGGTCATAATTGTTGATGGATTAGATGTTGGAGGTGACAGAGTGATGATTAGCTAGAATGGTGTCAAAATTGTCCTCTATTTAGGGCAGAAAAAGGTGTCCATTTCTTTAGTTGAAAATATAAGCAAACTAGAATTGGTTTCCTTGGAGGTTGTGTTTCTATTTCTTTATTTTGATCATTTTGATTGTTTGTTGAGGTGATAGGATCAAAATAATCATTGTATGTTAATTTACATCAATTGTGATTTCCCTTTAGACTTCTAAATAAAAATAATAATTTACATTTGAAAAAAAGCATGGAACTCAAGGGTAGGTGAAGACTGAAGTTATTAGTTTGGGGCTATTAAGCATACACATGAGACTAAAATGTTTGAGGCTGAATACCATCTTTCTGTAGCATGTATATGTAGAAAAGGGACAAAGCACAAATAAGACTGAACCTTTGCAGGAGAAATAATAATCTATACTAATAAAAGGGTAATATGTTAATTAGACCAGGAGACCTTCCAGACATCCTTCTGGACAAAGCCATGGTGGCGGGGCCAAGCAGAGGTGGTTAGGGGTGATCAGGCCAGGAGGGGAGGGCAGTTGGGGGTGATCAGGCAGGTGGGGTTGGCAGTTGGGGGCAATCAGGCAGGCAGGCAGATGAGCAGTTAGGAGCCAGTGGTCCTAGATTGTGAGAGGGATGTCCGACTGCCGGTTTTGGCCCGATCCCTATGGGGTTCCAAATTGGACAAGGTGCAGGCCAGGCTGAGGGACACCACTTCCCCCCCTTCACATATTTTATGCACCAGGCCACTAGTGATAATAATAATAACAATGGAGGGGTGGAGAAGGAACTTCAAATGACCAGCTAGTAGGAATCCTGGGAACTTGAGAAGAGAATGTTTCAACAGTGTTTACATTTCACTGAACTGTTTCTGAACAATATAAAAGAATAGCTATAATGAGCCATCCTTATCCCGTGATATAAAAGTGACTTTCCATTTAGTCATGAGATTTGCTTTCAGTTTAAGATATATTTTTAAAGTTGAGAAAATATTGTTTAACTTTATTTTTAAGTATATTTTTATTGATTTCAGAGAGGAAGGGAGAGGCAGAGAGAGATAGAAACATCAATGATGAGAGAGAATTGTGGATCAGCTGCCTCCTGCATGCTCCCTTCTGAGGATGGAACCTGCAACCCAGGCATGTGTCTTTGACCGGAATCGAAATCGGGACCCTGTAGACCACAGGCTTACGCTCTATCCACTGAGCCAAACCGGCTAAGGTGAGAAAACATCTTTGGATCTTTAAAGGTTTAATAGGGAGAATGAATATTGGATTTTGTGAGATGCTTTGGAAGCACTGTCAGCATTCAGCCTTCAAGGCACTGAGGAGCACAGGCTAAATATGGAGTCACTGAGCTTTGCACTCAAATTTCATTTCCATGTTTACTTGATGTAGGGAAGCCAACTCATTTTACAACTCTTATTTTACTAACTGACATTAAACATATTTCCTTTGCATGAAATCCGCCTCAGGAGATCACAACCTCCCACAGTGTATACAGAGCAGGTGAAGGACGGGTTTCAGGGGAAAGCTTACCTACAGTTATTTACAATAATGAATCTGTTTTAGACAGAGATACTTTATAGATTTTAGTTCTCTTTTCATGTATTTTTAAAAAGCATGTCACATTGATCATTTTACCTCAAATCCTCTATTTTAAAAAGAGGCTATAAAGTAAATCAAGCTATCTAAAAGCAATGAAATATACAGGCAGAGGGTGGGGTGCTACATCGTTGGACTTTCTTTGAGAAAATTTCTATGTAGTTTTTGCAAATGAAAGGGGAAAATTCTTGGTTATGGAAACAGTGACCCTCACTAACTCAAAATGAAGCCTGCTTTCCTTCAAATCCTTCGGCCATTTACCTTGGATTTAATTGACTGACTCCAACTCCACAGCTGCCACTCTTGCCTGGACAGGCTCCTGCAGCTCTGTATTGATTCCCTGGGAAAGCTGCACTGAGGCAGCTGCTCTAGAATCTAATTTTTCCATTCAGCTTTACTTTCTATTAGGTTAAAAAGACAACACCATCTCTTTCTCACTAAAGATATATGCCAAGGAAGTACACAGACAAGTCCTGGAGCCTAGGGCATTCATTAAACTAGAAGTACTGTAAACATTTATTATATCCGAAATAGCAGACTGCACACCACTGACCAAACAACGGGAGTGTCAAAATGATGCATTAGTTGAATTTTACCTTGCTTCCCTCTCCCTTTTTCACCTGAAAAATAAAATAACAGCAGCAACAACAAGGTAGTGATTAGGGAAAGTAAAATAAGATAAAGTTGGAGGCTGAGTTGCAGAGTAGAAGATATCAAAACTCTCCACGAATCTAATAAAAGTAAATTGTTAGAGGTCGTTACTTTTCATGTTTATTGATTTTTAGCAGCCAACATCATTATTAGCTGGTGGAGAAATAAATTTATCATGGAGTTCCCAAATCTGATATGAAAGGGAATACAAAGTTAGAGTGGTTTTATAGACGAGGAAATATTACACTCATCAACAAATGTCACAGAACAAAGAACTCGTAGTCAACTTAAAAAAAGTTAGCCGCAGTTACTAAAATATATAGATTTTATTTAAAAAGGGTGAAATGTTCATTTTTAAAAATTCATATTACAATATAGTATTAAAATAGAATTTAAAGTGAGGCAGGGGTGAGCTTGATTTTACCAATTCACATTTTCTAAGCTTGTTCCTCGGATCCCTGAAGCTGTCTGACAGCTCAACAGAAGTGTTGCTAATAAAACTGCAAGTGCATATCAAGTCCTCAAAGATAGGAACTTTGTTCCTCTGATTTCCACAGTGCCTGGTAAACAAAAAAAATATTCTTGAATGAATGAAGGACTGGCCAGTTTTAATGTAATTTTGAAAAGACGAAGTCATCAGCTGAGGAGTATTCTTGGGTCTACTGACTACTACCTTAGACTATACTACCTTACCCTGTTACTATAATAACCCTTTTCTAGAGTGAGAAAGAAACAAAAAAGAAGAGATCAACCTCCATGAACTCTTTTAATGAGCTTTGTAGATGTAGGAAAGCCAAGGGACAAAAACCTCCACTTGCTGATATGTCCATAAGTCTTTCATGCTGGAAGATTCATTCTATTCCTGTATCACTGAAACAAAATCCTAAGCAGACCTTTTAGATATGAGATTCTGCTAATATAAACAATTTTCCCTCCATTGCCACAGGAGAGAGTGGCCATAGGCATTAGCAGAGTTAATGACTCCTTCCAATGCTTCAATTACAAGGACACCATCAGGTGGACATTTTCCCATAAGCTTGGACTAAGTGGATTATGTGTATTATGTCACATGGTGTTAAAATATTTTTTCATGAACTAAAATCCTCCTTAACTGTAACTGCTCAAAATTCGTATATTTTGAAATAATAACCAATCTGTTTCAAAATTTGCCACTTAAACTTTTTTTTTTTTTTTTTTTTGGTCACAATACCAGGAGGCATTCTTATAGACCCTGCCAAGCATTAACGGCCTGCAGGGCAGAATGCTCCAATTTGCATTTTATAAAAAAAGGACAGCTCACCCAGTTTAATGTATTTTGGCTGACAATTTGTATGCTTAGTTTCTGCCCAACATACTTTACTTTGAAAGAGCCAAGCTATAAAGCCTAGAATTATAGTTTCTAATGGGAAAACTGATAGAGTTGTTTCCATTGATATTGTACCAGCTCTCGCAGGAGCATAATTTGTATCTTAAAGAGACGGGATTGGATTGTTCCTTGTGGACAAGAAAATAGAGGGTTTGGCAAAGATTATTTTGGAGAACTCATCTTTTCTATCTTTCTGCAAATGCTGGAGTACTTTTAGGTTATTTCATATATAATCACAATGTATACATTTCTTTGTAGGCCTAATTTCGTTTTGAAAATGCTGAGACTTGATAAAACATGATTTTATTTTTAACAAGGAATCAATTGGAATTTAACTTCAGTTAACTTTTTTCTCTTTGTTAGTTTCTTTCCCTGCATATACTCGACTGGAGGGAGATTAGTGAGGAAGGAGGTTTTGCCCATTTATTATCTACATTAAACTCCTGCTCAGATGCTATTAGGTTTTCCTTTTTTACTTTATACAAAATAGCAATTGTCAGTCCTTTACACTTTCCTTTTTTATTTATCTCCCTTGGCTATTCTTACTGAAATTATTAAATATAAAGCTAAATTTGTCAGTGACAATCCGTACAATCATAGAAGGGTGCACAGAAGCATTACCAGCTACATAACTCATGGGTGGAAAGATTCAATGTTATGTTACGTAGGCTCTCGAGATCACGTTTCCTTTCAATAGTGGATGATGTCCTCTTTCAAGTCAAGATAGCATAGGAATTTTCAATTAAAAAATGCATGCTCTATTGAATAAATTCTCAGTCAAATGTAGAGATTCTGCCCACTCTTGCTTTGATTCATGCTTCTGGATAGAAGGTTTACCGTTTGTATTAATATCTTAGGTTTGTTTCCTCAGAATCAGTACCTCTGGTGAAAATTCAAGTACACATATTTATTTGGAAAAGGAACCCAGGAAATAGTGGGAGAGCAGTGAAGAAGTAAGACAGGCAATGAAAGATAGTCTGTAAAGTGTAGTTATCAGGCAGGTCAATTAGACATGTAATGGACTTCTTCCTGCTTAGGAATTCTGGGAACTTGTAACAATGCACCATCCTTGTTTCCTCCTGAAACATAAGGGAGGGAGTATTTATGGTGTATTAACTATCAGCTACCTTTGATTGAGACCACTGGGCAAGGTGAAGGAAATGTTAGTTATCTAACAGGGGAACTGTCAGAGCAGAGAAAGGCCTCAGGCAGAGGGATGCTAATGGAAGTCAACCTCTCAAACACGGGTGAGACTTCAGGAGCCATGGGCACAGAAGTCCAGCATCTTCCTTGTCAGCGTTGTGGTTACAAGGCAGAGCCTAACTCTTCTGTAGGTATCCAGGAGATGTAAATTGCCCATTACTTTTCTATTACTCATTTTTCTTGTATATATATCCATTGTGATAGCTCAGGCATTAAAAACAAAACATTATACACTGAGCTACCATATATATTTTGAGGAGCACTACTTTAGTGGGCCCTGAACCCTGACCTCAGGTCCCAGGTCCCGGAAAGTGAGCATTCAAGATTTTAGAATGTTCAGAGCTCCAGAGCAGAGACGTAAGATGATATGAGCCTCAATTTTCTGAGAGGAACTCAGGGACACTGGGAGCTTCTCTACACATGGGCTTGGGCACATACTTAAAGGCTAATGCACACCTCAACATCCTTAATAGTAACCTTAAATTTTAGATGTGCTGTCCACCCCAGCCAGAGGGGAACAGAAGGAGAGAGAGAGAGAGAGAGAGAGAGAGAGAGAGAGAGAGAGACTGGCCAGCCTAAGGGATCCAAGTGTCAGGACAAAAGCACATACAGTGCATGCACTGGGTCACCAGAGACAACACAAAAAGTACATAGCAGCAATGATGAGTGAGACAAAATGGGGTAGTTTGTCTCATGCATGCTTGATGAGGACTTTGAAGAATCAAAATGACACACTCTCACTGCCATCTCTTTGTGATCACTTTCACCCAGGATAGTCAAGGCTAGCTTTTGTGTTAGCTTGTACTTAGAATTTATCCCGCCTGGCTTCCTGCAGGGTTTTAACTGCTAATATTTAAAGGCAAGCTTTTGGTATTCAGAGAATCTTTTTTCTCAATGTTTAGTCACATAATTGCCTCTGCTAACATATACATATGTGCACATGTGCATACTCTTACATACTCAATTTCACTTGCTTCTTTGTCTTTAAATCTAACTATACCTACCTTTTTCCTTAAAAAGCAATGCTGTTGTTGCTGTTTGAATATTAGGAAAAGGAAAATGGGAACCAGAAAGCACAATGAAAGAAACTTCACTAAATTTACAAAACAATATTTAAGACTCGTGATTCTCAATGCACTGACATGTAGAGAAACAAATAAATAAAGCTAAGACAAATTTTTTCAATATATCAAATAAAATTTAATTTCCATTTAATGAGCAATGTAAATAAATTTACATCGGGAATGAGAATCTGGAAGCCAAATCTTCGGGACATGAATCTGTCAATTTTCAACTGACTTTATGTTGAAAGCTTTTTGGAGATCTTTTTGAAATCCAAGATGCTGTATTTTAACAGACCAAGCAGATGCTATCTCCAGTCATTACAGTCTACTTAACAAATGCACTACACACAGACATCTAAAACGTATGAACATTGATTTAAAAGGAAAATCATTAAGGTGAGGCTAGAGGTAGCCATTCTCTTGAAAGCTGCTTCATTTAGTGCCTGTGGTGTTGGCATGAATAGCTCAAAGCAGCTTGGAATTAATTATTTTCTGAGTGGACTGCTGGAAAAGACAGGAACACATGTTTTTGGCAGAAAAACAAAGAGTATTAAAGTACCTTCACATTTATCCACTGCAAGTCAAGTATTCTATTAATACCAAAATAGTCTCTCAAGTATTGAGGTGGGGGGGTGGATTCTATAGCTGCTAACTAAAGGGTTTATTATAATTCAATCAGAATAGAGCTAATGGACTGTGGTGTGTGTGTGTGTCTGTCTGTCTCTCCTTGTGCTCAAGAATGAGGAGCTTGGGCCATTTTTCATGGAGCTAGGTACCCTGGCAGCAGAGGCAAGACCTTTACATTTTACTTTTGAAATTCTTTAAAGCTTTATGACAAATAAAATGTATCTATAGGCCAAGTAAAAATTAACATAATCACAAAATATGCATTTCAAAAAACCAAGTGCAAATGTATATACAAACAGCCCAAGTAATATTCTAAGGATATTTTAAAAGCTGAAGAAAATAAATAAATTATATATTTACAAATCTTTCATCAAAGCAATGGTCGACTTCTAGAATCCAGTAAAGTTTTCTTTCTAACTCTGACCTTTAATATACTTAGACATGTTTCTCACTTAGCAACAAAATACTTGTCTCCTGTTATTCAATGTTTCTTTCATTTATTTTGGGAGAGTTTTGTAGTTATCACTTAGTTTTTCTCTGATGAAGTAGTTGCTTTTTATAGTTTAACTAGAGGCCCTATGCATGAAATTCGTGCAAGGGGCTCAGCCCTTGCAGCCCCAGCTGCCTTGGCCCTCGCAGCCCTGGCTGCCCCAAGGCCCCATAGCCCCGCCCCCACCCACTGGTCATTCTGGAAGGTCATTCCACCATCTGGCCTAATTAGCATGTTAGCTCTCTATTATATAGGATGATCAAATGGAAATCATTCATCCCTGCATCTCCTCAGATTGCTTAGGGCCACTTTATCCCTTCTGCATGCCTTGATCCTATTTTCTAAGCCTGGAAAAAGGAAACATTTAGAAGATGGTGACTTGAGCATTTCTTTTCTATCCTTCTATCTTCTAATGCACTGTTTTTGTGTCCCTGATACCAAAATACAACATATATTCTATTGAGATGTGTACAGATTTCTACCACATCTGAGACTTCAGGGAGAAGGTTCGGGTGTTAGTGCATATTGGCTTACCATTGAGAGACTATCAAGAACCTGGAATCTGGTCCATGGGTCGGAAGAGATCAACCAAAGAACTTGGGTTATATATGCATAACCCATGGACACAGAAAATAGGGAGGTGAAGGCCTGGGGCAGGGGATAGGGTCAGGCTAGAAGGAATCAATCCGGGAAAGAAAGGGACATATGTAATACTTTCAACAATAAAGATTTAATTTTCTTAAAAAGAATGTGGAATCTTGTAAACATTTGTCTCTGTCTAGATAAACGTGTGCAAGTAAACTGATTTCTGGGTTCCCCAGAGGAGAAGTCAGCTGTCCTTGGAGAAGGAATCCTTTGGATAGAGGAGTAGGCTCGCTTCTGCTCTTTTACTGATTGCTCTCCTGTGAGAATCTAGCTATTCCCCCTGATTCACAGACTAAGAGGGAGCAGTTGTAGTACTAGCCAAAGCCCGCCTTTCCAGCTGGCTTCTGGGAGTGGGGATATGCCTCAGAGAGAGATTCTGGATTTCCTGAAAAATTTCTAACATGTTTAGCCCCATTTATCACTGATGCTCTATTTATCTGAACCTGGATAAAGAATTGAAAATTATACTTTTTAGAAAGACAGAAGACATTTAAAAGAAACAAAAGGTATGTGGTATTTTGGAATCAGAACGTGTATATCTCATTGTCTTGCGGAGAACTTCATACAGACACATTTAATTTCAGGGTTGAGGTAGTTTCCTAAGGATATGAGGCCCTCCAAAGGCACCCAATACCATTTCAGGCCTGCATTTGAGATATCAGGTATCACACACTGTGTATTCTTTCTAGAATACTAGACTTTGACTTTGTAGAAACATTTTTCTGCAAACTGTTGGATCAGTTGTTGGTATATACAAGGGAATAGACTTATTTTGCAAAGATTTTAAGGTATCCAGGTTAATTTTGTGTAACTTATTCTGTTATGTAAATAAAAAAATAACACCACATCACTTGGGCTCTAAGGAAAACGACAAATGCAAATTGCTATGCTTAGCCTCCATTAGAAGCATTTGGGTACAAATATGTGTGTGTGTGTGTGTGGGGGGGGGTGGTTCCAAGTTAGCCCTGAGGGAAATGCACTTGTATATGAATATGCTGGGACCCATGATTCACTGAAACCAAGAACTATTTTTCAGTTATTTCAAAAATTCATACAACTTGAAAAAATGTTCTGTTTCTTCTTTTTGAAAGGCTATTTTTAATACTTTAAAAAGTTATCAGACTTCCTCTTTCTGTCTCTCTCTCTCTCTCTCTCTCTGTGTGTCTCTGTATCTCTGCGTTTTCCCTCCTTTCAATATAAGTAAATAATATCTTTAACATTTTATTTTTTAAAAAAAGGATACAAAGTGTCCCGTTCTCCTCCGTGGGCAGAGGAGATGATTGGTTCATGAGGGGACCTGGGGCCCCCCTTAGAAGTTTCCCCATCTTGTATGTTGCATTGAGGCTGACTGCTGAGTGGTCCCTATTACAAAGATGATGCAGTTCAGTTCTGTTCTTCTGGTCAACATCCTTTACTTGTCCAATAAAAGAGAGTGGTTATTTTTGATCATATGATCTGGAAAATCTGCTTGGCAGCCTGAAACCTTGATAAAAAGAATTGGAAACTTCACAGAAAGTTCAAAACTGTATTTGTGCTAATTATTTAATTTTTAATCCATTGGAATCTAATTTTCCACTTCTTATGTGTAACATTCATGTGTTGTTTTTTCTGTTACTTAAAATGAACTGCTCTAAAAAAATCTACTGTATGGATTTAAATTAGATTTCTTTAGAAGAGAGCATGATTTATTTTAGACCACAAAGAGCACTGGAATAGACAAACTTCCTGGCTCCAGGGGCATATGCCTTGGACTGTTTTAAATGTAAATATCATTATTAATAATAATAGCATAAATTATAGTTAGCATTTCTTGAGGACTAAGCATGTGTCAAGCATTGCACTCTAAATACTTTATGCCTGGTTGTTTTATACTCATTCTCAAAATTTGAAGTTGATATTTACATCCCCATTTTACAGGTGAGAACACTATGAAAAAAATTTAACAATTTCCTTAATGTCACCCACCCATAAGAATCCAAAACATGAACCAAACTCATGTCTGTCTCTCTCTAAAACTATCCTCTAAACGACAAAACAAACTAAAACAAAACAAAAATGGACTCACCAACCAGGATCCTTTTATTATAAAACTAGAGGCCCAATGCACAAAATTCGTGAAAGGGCTCGGCCCTCACAGCCCCGGCTTCATCCGGAATGTCGCCCACCCATAAGAATCCAAAACATGAACCAAACTCATGTCTGTCTCTCTCTAAAACTATCCTCTAAACGACAAAACAAACTAAAACAAAACAAAAATGGACTCACCAACCAGGATCCTTTTATTATAAAACTAGAGGCCCAATGCACAAAATTCGTGAAAGGGCTCGGCCCTCACAGCCCCGGCTTCGTCCGGAATGTCATTTGGATGGTCGTCTGGATGGTTGTTCTCCTGTTCAGTCTAATTAGTATATATCTTTATTATATAGGATAGGTTATGATCACATTCATCTTTTCTAATTAGTATATTAGCTCTTTATTATATAGGATAGGTTATGATAACATTCATCTTTTTTTTAATTTTAAATATATTTTTATTAATTTCAGAGAGGAAGGGAGAGGGAGATAGAAACATCAATGATGAGAGAGAATTATTGATTGGTTGTTTCCTGCACCACACCCTCATTGGGGATCAAGCCCACAACCCAGGCATGTGCCCCACCCTACTAGGTATCGAACCATGACCTCCTGGTTCATAGGTCTATGCTCAACCACTGAGTTATGGTGGCCGGTCCACATTCATATTTTTATGTGACTACTGTTTCTTACTGCCTTGCCTGCATCCCAACATGTCCCCAGAACACACATATATCTTCTCCCTTGGTAGAAAGTCCTATCTCTAAAAAGTAAAGAAATATTATGAAAGAAGATTGGCTATGAATTAAAGGCAATCAGTAAATTTTCAAAGCAACAAATAACCTATTGTGGCTACATCCAAAGTCAGCATTCCAAAATACATTTCAACAAAGCATGCCACACATTTTAAAAATGCATTTCCAGGAGATGGCCACATTTTTCATATGACTGAAATCACTTGGCCTTTTGCCCTGTATTTCAGGAGGCAGTGGCGATGTATACAGAGAGTGTTCTGGGCGTCTGCCTCTCCTGGCTACGCTGGCTATCACAGAGACCAGAACCAACCCCTCCCTGCCTGGGATCATAATCCATCACTCTATCTCCTTTCCGCTTCCTTTGCTCCCAGGGAGAAGCAATGTGAAATTTAATAAGTTGAATAAAAGTTATTTTTCCCTGTGTCTGTATGGATCCTGGCAGGGTGCCCTGTAAAGTGCTTTCGATTACCAGGAGCTGTGTAATACCAAACCCCTGCCTAATAGTTGTTGGCACCAGAATAAGTTTAAGAAGTTCTCCAGCAGCCAGCATTTCATTCTGCTTCACACTGCTGTGAGGTCCTTTTATGCATTTTAGCACCTTCCCCCCTGGGGTGCTCTGCAGGGGAAGGGTGAGGTAGCTGAATGTCTGTGAAGTAGAGGACAAACTCAGCACTTCCCTTCATGTTCCCGAATAAGCTCTCCAAGTGTCTGAGGGAAAGACATGCCTCAGTCTAATCTGTTATTTACTGTTTCAATATGGCACGCTTCATCATGCTTATGAAATTAAAGGGAACCATGATTAGCCAAGGTAGGGCTGATTTCCTTTTTCTTTCTAATTGAAAGATGTCTATCTTTAAATGTTTATGAAATATCATAGATGTTTTCCTTAAAACAGAGTTACTTCTAGATTTTCCTTATAACCACACATTTTCTTTTTTTGTTTTGTTTTCTAAACGTATACGACTGAATAAAACAATTTGCAAACCCCTTGGTTCCAATTAAACAAGAAACTCTCCCTGCTGGTTATAGGCAATTGTTCACTGACCCCGAACGGCCCCTTAGATCAGGACCCTTGCCCCAGTGGAGTGTGTTTTTTAGAGAACTACGGACAGTTCCTATAGCTGCTCAGAATCCCTCCTGGGAGGCACAGTGCAGGTTTGTTAACTTATAGGTCAGTTTTCTAACCTTGATATTATTTTTGTTTTCCTTGTTTATACTCTCTCTAATATAACAAAACAAAATTTTAAATATGTGGCTGAGAATTGCACACAATAATGATCTTATGAAAAATTGATCTCCTTCATTTCATATGCAATACCTCTATTACACACCCAAATATGAGCCCCCATTTGTTTTTTGCCTGAAATAACATTACATTACACATTTATGTTGAATAAGTGGTCCACTACCAAAATCCTTTCCCTTTATTTCACTTTCTCCATTGGATCAGGATTTATTCTCTCCAAATGAACTAATTCCTCTTTGATACACATATTCTTGATTCGAATCTATTCCTGCATCCTTGGTAATAGCAAATGCTAAGCACTAATTCTTCATCCAAATATTAGCTGTATTAAATTGTGTAGGCATTGCAGTCAAATCATTCAAGAACATCTTATGATAATTTCATTTGGCCTCAATCAGATTTTTTTCTTCCCTTTCTTGTATAAAATCAGTGACAACCGTGTAAAATTGTGATTATTTGGCTTCTGGTAACTTCAGCCTTCATATCTAAACCAACTCTGACCTGAACCATTATCGTTAATAACTGACTATGTAAACTTCAGGTCACTCACTTTAGAACTTTGAGACAAATTGGTTTTCGAAAGTGTATTCTAGGTCATTGGGAGCGGGAATGATTTTGATAATCTGTACATTAACCTTCCCTGTTTTATACTTTGGGGGCATGGGTAGGTGTCATTAGTGGTGCTATCGAATAATTTTTTAAATTCCACAAGCAATTTTATGACCTAGAATGGGCAAGATGTTCAGAGTTGAGTGAGAGGTAGGTAAAATGGAATTATTATGACTTAAACTCAAGTGGGAACTTACAGCGCGTAGAGATGTAACTATTTGCTCACAACTATGCAGTCTGGGTGGGATTAATGCCACCTTCTTCTCCAGCTTTGGCACATGGTTGGAAACCAAATAAGGTTTAAATTAATCACTTCTTGCCACGGTGACTAATTTAACATTTTAGGATAAAACCAAACAGTATGTACCATTCCCCTCATCTCCCAGTGATACCATCAACATCCATAGCTGACCTCTGACCTTAGCCATGGGAAAAATCCCTCTTTCTCAAGATAAATATCTCCTTTAATATATTTAATCTATCAAGGATGTTGACCTGTAATTTTCCTTTTTTTTTTTTTTGGTAGTGTCTTTGTCTGGTTTGGTATTGGAGTAATGTTGGCCTCATACAATAAATTTGGAGGCTCTCCCTCTTCTCCAGTTTTTTAAAAGAGTTTGAGAAATATTAGTATTAATTCTTCCTGGAATGCTTGATAGAATTCACCTGTGACAATGTCTGGTCCTAGACTTTTGTGTGTTGGATGTTTTTTGATTATTGATTTAATTTTTTCTGGTAATCTGTTTAGATTGTCTGTTTCCTCCTGGGTTCAGGTTTGAAGATTACATGTTTCTCGGAATTTATTCTACTATAGAGGAGCTTTAGCTCAGCCTCAGGATGGGTCAAGGGTTTTACAGAACTTTAGTGTTAAGTAAACTGGTCCCTTATATTCTCTCTATTGAGTGGCAGGGACTCAGTTCTCTAGAATCATTTGTAGTTAGTGTAACCCGTTGCCGCTAAAAACCACACTGATCATTTTGACAGAACATAACATCTGGGCCTTTCTAATTGTCTAATGACCCTTCAACTTCATTGCACACCCTCACAAATGCAAACCATTTCCTTCTCCCTAACCTTTACTTACATTCTCAGCTCCTGATTTGCCTCATTCTTCACAGAGAAAAGAGAAGCAATTGAATAAAAAGTCGTTGGCTGTCTCCTTAAGGAGATCTATCCTTGCAAATTTATATTTTCCTTCCTTCTCATTACAAAGGATGAAGTGTCTCTGAATTTATCAGTGGTTAATCTCTACACTTGTGTCATGGTTCTTAAGGATTTTGCTCTTGGAATTATTCCCTTTTTCTCCCACTTCATCATGGAGCCAAGACCCTAGACCAGTGGTTCTCAACCTGTGGGTTGCGACCCCTTTGGCGGTCAAACGACCCTTTCACAGGGGTTGCCTAAGACCATCCTGCATATCAGATATTTACTTTACAATTCATAACAGTAGCAACATTACAGTTATGAAGTAGCAACGAAAATAATTTTATGGTTGGGTCACAACATGAGGAACTGTATCTAAAGAGCCAGAAGGTTGAGAACCACTGCCCTAGATGTTTCCCTTTACCAGTACCCCCTACTTTAAAAGTTAGAATAAAACAAGGAATTAATGTTAGTGTGCACAAATACTGCCATTTCATCTCTTTTGTTGGTCCATCTTCTTCATCAGTCTCTACATGTTGAAGTGCCCAAGATTCTGTTCACAGATCACTTCTCTCCATTACTCTTTCCTTCACTTTTCTTCTTCCTGAGTATTTCCTCTCTGTGCACACTCCAAATTCTTTTTCTCAAATCCCATCTATATAGAATGACTCTCTGATTTGCATTTGTAGCTCAGATTTCTCAGCAGAACTCCTGCTATGTCTAGCCAATCTACTTGCTATCTGCACTTGGAAGTTTAATTGGGATTTTTAAATTAGCATATTAAAAGCAGATGTCCTGATATCTGCCCCACCCCTGCTCTTTTCCTATCAAAGTTATACAGGCCAAAAATATAGGAATCTTTTTTTGATTATTTTTATTGTAGTTTATTTCTAATAGTATGCCATTGTGATCTGAGAAGATGCTTAATATCATTTCAGTCTTCTTGAATTTTAAGAGATTTTGCCTGTGTCCCATTATGTGGTCTATCTTTGAAAATATTCCATGTGCACTTGAGAAGAATGTATATTTTGTAGCTATGGGGTGAAATGTTCTGGAGATGTCGATTAAGTCCATCTGATCTAGTGAATCATTTAGGATTGTTGTTTCTTTGCTGATTTTTTGTCTAGAGGATTTATCCAGTGATGTCAATGGGGTATTAAAGTCCCCTATTATGATTGTATTGCTGTCAATCTCTCCCTTGATATCCCGCAGAAGTTTTTTTTTTTTTTATGTATTTGGGTGCTCCTGTGTTATGTGCATATATGTTTACCAGAGTTATATCCTCTTGTTAAATTGCTCCCTTTAGTATTATGAAGTAACCTTCCTTATCTCTTGTTATGGCCTTTACCTTGAGGTCTAATTTGTCAGATATAAGTATTGCTACCCCAGAGTTTTTTTGTTTTGTTTTGTTTTTTTGTTTTTCATTTATATTCTCCTGAAAAAATTTTTTCCATCCCTTCACTTTCAGTCTGTGTGAGTCCTTTGTTCTGAGGTGGGTCTCTTGTAAATAGCAGATATATGGGTCATGATTTCTTATCCATTCATCTACCCTATGTCTTTTGATTGGAGCATTTAATCCATTTATATTTAAGGTTATTATTGATAGGTACTTATTTTTCACCATTTTTATTCTGTATGCCTTTGTTCCTTCTTCACTACCTATTTCTTGCTTTTACAGCAGTCCCTTCAGCATTTCTTGTATTGCTGGTTTGGTGGTAATAAACTCCCTTAGCCTTTTTTTTTTTTTTTTGTCTGTGAAGCTCCTGATTTCCCCTTCAATTTGAATGATAGCCTTGCTGAGTATTGTATTCTTGGATTCAGTTCCTTGATTCGCATCACTTTGTATATTTCATTCCATTCCCTTCTGTCCTGATGTATTTCTGTTGAAAAATAAGTTGATAGTCTAATGGGAGATCTCTTATAGGTAACTTTGTGTCTCTGGCAGCCTATAAGATTATTACTTTGTTGTTGGTGTTTGCCAATTTAATTATGATGGGTCTTAGTGTTGGTCTTTTTGGGCTCATCTTGTTTGGGATTCTGTGAGCTTCTTAGACTTGTGTGTGTTTTTTCTTCCCAATATCAGGGAAGTTTTCTGTCATTATTTCTTTAAACAGGTTTTCTATTCCTAGCTCAATTTCTCTCCCTCTGGCACCCATATTATGCAGACGTTGTTTCGTTTTGTGTTGTCCAAAGCTCCCATAGGCTCTACTCCTGTTTTTTAAGTTGTTTTTTTTTTCAGTTGCTGCTCTGCTTGTTTTTTGTTTTTGTTTTTTCCTACCTTGTCTTCTAGCTCACTGATGCGGTCCTCAGCTTCTTCTAGTCTACTGTTGATGCTTTCTATTGTGTTCTTTATTGCAGCTATGTAATTTTTCATTTCTTCTTGATTCTTCATTTCCTCTTGGTTCTTACACATGTTGTTGAATTTGTCTTCCATCCTTTTCAGCGTCCTTATGACCATTGCTTTGAATTCTTTCTCTGACAAATTGCTTGCCTCCATTTCATTTACTTCCTTTTCCAGTGATTCCTCCTTTTCTTTCATATGAGGGCTGTTTCTTTGTCTCTTTTTCATTCCCCTCAGGGAGTCTGGCTCACTCTCTACTGTGTTAACCAAAAGGCACAAAATATAACTCAATAAGACACGACCCAGGGGGAACAAAACATGAATGTATTCACATTACCAATAACCCCAAATAAAGGTAACCACCAGAGAAAAGAGAATTAGATGGGGGTGGGGGGGGAGAGCACAAAAATGATATTGAGAAAAGGAAAACATGTAAGAGGGAAAGAAGAAAAAAGAATGGGAAAGAAATATACGTATATGAGGAGAAAACTCCACAAAACCAACAACTGTTCCAAAAAATGCAAACTACAAACCCCTAGAATAAAAGGAGGGGATCTGAATTTGAAGAGGCAGAGCTTATTTCCAGAAGGTAAGGTAAAGGAATTGAATGAATGGGGGAAAGGATGATTCATTATAGAGGAGAGAGAAGGAGAACGAGTGTATAAGATGAAAACTAAAAAACAAAAAACTCAATAAAAAATAATAAATAATTAAAAATAATAACAACTAATATATATATATTTCCCCTTTCTTAAGTCTATCTATGTATATATTCATCTATTTTTGGAAAAGGATAATAGAGTAGAGAGCAGATAGGCTTGAGTTTGGTGAGTGAAACTAATTAAGCTATTAATAGAAGAAGAGAACAAACAAGGAGAGGAAAAACAAAAGCATAAAATAAATAAAATAAAACAAAATAACAAACAGACCATCAACAACAAGAAAAAAATTGACTAGTGAAGAAAGAGAAAAGAGAAGGGTGCATGGACTTGAAGCAAGGGAGAAGAAATTAGATATATGAGTAAGTCTACTGAGACTACTATAATAGTAATGTGTCGATAAAGCGGATAAAGATCAATTTTTAACAAGGAGTAAAGAGAAAGGAGAGAGAAAAACTATTGCAGGAACAGGAGAAGAGAAATATGATGAAAAAGGGAGAAGTGAAGAAGAAAGCGTTGGCATAAAGGAAAAAAATGAGATAGAGTAAAATAATGATAAAAAATAAAAATAGAATGTAGAACACTAATCAAAAAATAAAAATTAAAAAAGTGAAAGGTTAAAAATAATAATTAATAAAAATAGTAAAAATAATAAAGGAAAGAGCAAAAGAAAAATTTTCAGGTAAAAAAATAAAAACGTGAAGTGGTGACGTTCGTTCGCTTCAGCTTGGTTTTAATGTTCCATGGGGGCTGGTTTAAGACCCCTCTTTACTATTCTGCCTGCCACGTCTCAGTTTCCTGTTAGGTAGTCAGCATCGTGTTGAAGTTCCCAGCGACTCACTGTTCCTCTGTGCCAGACGCCACAACCTTGTTTTCAAGTAGACGGGATCAATCTGCCCACTTTGGTTTTCTGCCTGCTTTCAGTCATATTTACACAAGCGTCTATTTCTGACACAGCCTCTAGGTGGAGGTGTTTCTGTATTAGTTTCCAGGACCAAATGGCCCCTCAATCCATTCCCTGAGGGCTCCCTGGGGGTATGTAGAATCCTTGTGTCCCTGTGGAGCTTAAGGCTGGGTGGGGCTGTGCAGCTAGGAGGGGTCTGGTCTTCAGCAGAAAAATGTCTGTTTAGGGTTGGAGGGATCGGACTGTCCCAGAGCTGGCTTCCTGATAATTTCTCCATATTTTGCTCCCAGCTTCCACAAAACCACCTTCCCCTACACCACAGCCTCGGTGAGTGTTTGTAATTGAAAGATCCTATGCACTGGGTTCAGTGAATAAAAGCAAGGAAGTTATAAAGACAGAGCACCTGCGCCGCTATGCATCTCTCTCCTCTCCCCCACTCACCCCCCGGCACTGCATGGCTGGTGCAAAACTTCAGGCTGCCTTTCTGGGTGCAGCCTCCCACGGCTGTGGCTTAGATCTAGAGTCCCCCGCTGCCAGCGGCCCTGTGGACCCTCTTCCACAGTCGAGCGCTACACTGTCACCAAAGGACATGGATTTGATGCAGCGCAGTCTCTCTCTGAGACTCTAGTCCTGTCTGTGCGCATTTCTCCCTCTAGCCCAGATCCTCAATCCCACCTCTCTCCAGGCGACCTCTGACTTTTCCATTTACGGATTGTCTCACCAGCTATGTTTAGTTCGCCAGTTCCGGTGGATGTTATTTGATTCAGCTGTTTCTTTTATGGGCTCCGCGAGAAGGTGCAGGACTCATCTGCCTATTCGGCCGCCATTTAGTCTCCCCATGGACAAACTTTTTAGGCGCTCATGGCCAGGGAGGCTGGAGTCTTGGTGTTCGTGGGTTCGCAGCCATGGCAGCTGGTCCCTGGCCGGTGTGGCTGTAGGGTTCTGGGTGGAGGTGAGGCTGGGCTCCCAGGCACAGCTTCTCTCACCTTCAAGATGGTGCGGTCTCTGTGGCAGAGCCGGCCACCCTGGGAGAGATTTCAGCGGTACAGAGGCTGCCGGCTAGGGGAGACTGGTCCGCCAGCCCCCAAAAGTCCTGTGGAATATAACTGTCCCTCACACATACATGCACACCCCACATGTCCACTCACTGCCCTTTCGCTCTCTCACTCACTCATACTCTCTCCCTCACTGCCGTCCTGCTGGCTGATGTCTTCTCATTTATCTCTCACCTAAATATCTAACATTAGTTGTCAGCAACACCATCTCAGAAACATTCTGAAAGTGTCTACTGGTCACTCTCTCTATTATTACCATCCTCAATATACTTCTATTGCTCAGTTTTCTCTAATCGCTTCTTAATTAATGATAGTGTCTTCTGTGTTTTATATACTCCAAGCATATTTTACCACTCTCAGAATGAAATCTACATATTGCATTTTGCTCTATAATCTGCCCCCTCCCTACTCTCTGTTATATCATGTTGAATGTTCTAATCATCTTATATAGCAGACTAAACTGTTATATAGTCTTTCTGTTATATAGAACAGAATAAACTGATCCCTGCATGTCGGATTCTGAACTAGCTCTCCCTCTCTCTAGATTAGACTGTGTGTCTTTCAAGTCCATTACCTTCAGGGAAAGGACTTTCCCCACCTAATTTTCAATCATTCTTCTCCACAGTCATTCATTATCCCACCCCTCTGTATGTGTGTGTATGAGTGTGTTTTTTTTACTCTCTTTACTTATCATTAGTTCCAATGTGAATATGTTTGTTGAGAATATCATCTCAATGGGAGCAGTTAGCTTTTCAGTCTTGCTCTCCATGTAGCACAGCAGTTAGTAAAGATCCTCCTGTGAAAGAATGAATGAGAATGCTTTACTGTGGAATTTGTGGGTCTCATTTAAGTTTCCTAACTCATTCTCTATCATGGATATTTTATAAGAAGCATCTTCTAGTGAGCTGTGTAAGCATTTTGGCACTTGCATTCTTGTTCTGACTTTGTTCATTCATCCTACTTGGCAGTACAAACGAGAAGCGAGGGCTCCCTAGCCTCCTCGTGCACAAATGTCAGGTTTGGTTTGGTTGCCATCCATGGATTTTTATTTATGCCAGCACACACAGATGGGCTAATGGGCCTCCTAAAGAGATGCTGCAGAAAATTCACTTTCCAGCAAGAGACTGAAAAAGATGCTTTCATATAAGGAGAAATCTCCTCTAATATTATTACAATATAGTTGGACTTATAACTGGAATATGCAAATTTTTTCTATGTAGTTTATAATCTATGTCAGTAGAGATGATTAATGTCAGCTACATCCCATCTGCGTTCCAGAATAATTCTTAAAAATCACAGTTAATAGTGGCACTAAAATTATTCAGTCACTGTTCAGCATAAAAGAGATTCTTCAGAATTAACACATTAATCATAAATATACACAGTGTATACATATATATTGCTCTTAAATTTCCCCATATATAGTATCTGACAACAAATGTGTACCTTCAGCAGGAACAAGTAAACCATAAATAGTGCTATATCTAGGACACCTTATCCACAAAATCCCTTGACTGGTTTAGTAATTCTACAAATATTAGCTGAAACCCGACTCAGTACCAGGTCCAGTTCTGGAGGCTGGAATATAACATAAACAGACCAGAAAACACATCTGCTTTCTTGAGTATGTATTCTTATGTGTAAGGGAAAAGACAATAAGGAAATACAGAAATATATATGTATTTTAGAGACCCAGTGCACGAGTTCGTTCATGAGTGGGATCCCTCTGCCTGGCCAGCGATCGGGGCCTATTGGGGCCATCTCGCCTAGTCCTGAACAGGGCCAATGGAGGCCTGCTGGAGGGCTCCAGGGCATGTCCGGCCCTCTTGCCCAGTCCTGATCAGCTGGACACCAGCAGCAAGCTAACCTACCGGTGGGAGTGTCTGCCCCATGGTGGTCAGTGCGTGTCATAGTGACTGGTTGAGCAGTTGACCAAACGGTCATCTGATGGTCAGACACTTAGCACATTACGCTTTTATTATATAGGATTTGTTAAGATGATAAGCCTTGTGAAGAAAAATTATCTGGGAGATAATAGGTGGTGGATAAGAGGGGAATTATATTCTTTTTTTTTTTGTAAAATATATTTTTATTGATTTCAAAGAGGGAGCGAGAGATAGAAATATTAATGATGAGAGAGAATAATTGATCAGCTGCTTCCTGCACACCCCACAGGGAGGATTGAGCCTGCAACCCGGGCATGGGCCCCGACTTGATTCTAACCATGACCTCCTGCTTCATCAGTCAAAGCTCAACCACTGAACCACACTGGCCAGGCTGAGAATCATATTCTTAATGGGTTGCTTCTCCTGTCTCAGATAAGATGGCATGGGAACAAAAGCTTAAAGATACAGGATATGAGGTCATCTATGGAAGAGTACTCCTGATTGGGGGAATCACAGGTGTATAGTTTTACTATTCTAAGAGTGCTGTATTATAAAAACAGAAAGCTTTGTGCCTGTAAAAAGGAGATGAGATAGCAATTTTGTTTCCAGATTGTACTATTGTTCATAGTGGCTTACTGACATCTTAGATTTGGAAATGGGTAGGCTACTTGTTGGGAAAGTGAGAAAGAGGTTAAAAACAAGATGAAAGATGAAAGAAATAGGGTTTGATAAAGAACATAACTAAATAGTGGAATATGATTCAATAAGAGATATGATTTTTGTAAATGCACTGTGTTCTAGAAAGTAAAAAATGTACTTCAGAAAGTTTATTACACAAAACACCAGTCCTGTGATAATGTTCTTTCAAAATATTTGATGGGAAAATAAGTTTGATAGATGCTTTGTTTTAGAAACTGTAGAATATTATTATTATTTTATATTATACCCAAGTATATGAGAAGATTTGTATAGAAGACAGTTAGTTGTGTTGATCTCAGAATCATAGAAACTTATTTAATCACAGATTGTTTTGTTCATGTAATACCTTTTTAAAATAACTGCATTAGATCTGAGAGAGTTGGATCTGTTATAACGAGGTAAATACTGCCTAATGAGGGTGAAGACCACAGAAAAAGGCTCCAAAAAGCAATAGCTCAAAGATAATGATACATCACTGAACTTGGTAACATGAAGCTGTCTGGATCCCAAGAATAATGTGGGGGACATGGATGGTCGGGGGTGGAGGATGGTCACTTCTGTCATCTTCACCTTGTAGGACTGCTCTGGCTCTCAATACCTTTCAACTGGGCCTCATCAAAGACAGGAATTTTTCTTTACTGTGTCCTAGAATATAAGTTTAATTATAGTTCAATTATACATTCATGATGAAGAATACCGTCTTTATTAAAACATCATTTTATTAAGGTGCCTATGCCATCTGAACTGTAGCTTGCCTCCTATTTCCTCTACCTCATGCTGTCAAAATAAATCAACAAATAAATAAATCTCAAGGTCATCAGTTATGGCAATTTCTGTAGGTACATAGCCCATTTGATGGTCTACTTGCCTCACTCAGTTCCATAACATTGTTTGTTTTCCCTCTTATTTCTGGCCAGCCTGTCAAGGTATTTAAGATAGTGTTTGTTTTTATGGAAATAAATGTAGATCAGCCAAATGTGAATGAGCAAAAGCTGTTCATTCAGAGTTTGCAAGGGGGTCAGCCACTATCACTTGCATTTTGGCAGAGACTCAAAGGCAGGCAGAGAAATGGGAGAGTTTTATATTGTAAAAAGGGAAGGCTTAAGGTGCGTCCTGATTGGACATTGTTGGCACAAGAAAACTGGAGGCAGGCCAACTAGAAGCAGGGGAACCATCCTATGTATTGGTTAGAGGTGCACATAGCATGTCCTCAAATAACATCGTTTCATTCAATTTGTTTCATTATAATGTTCATTATATGCTGTAGGAACTTAACTCTTGTTTATATCAATTAGCCTATGGTAAAACTGGTTTCATTATATGCTGTTACGCTTAAAGTCACAGAACCGATCAACAGGATTAAGTGAGGGCTTACTGTGTTTAGCTTTCTCTGGTCGATTCTAACTTGGAAGCAGGGACAAAAATTAGAGAAGCTGTCATCCATTAATCAAGTCCTGGGCATTTTGGTCCGATTGTTACAGAATTCTAGTTTGGTTTCCTGGATTGTTACTAGAGGTGGCAGGCTCTACAAAATCTGACTTGCAAGGCTGATTGGCTTTCTGGACTAGTTATTGTAGACAAGGGATTCCTGGGCAGGTTTCTAGAGATTTGGGGCCAGAGTTCTATTTTTAGATATAGTCTGGCTGTTATCCATTTGTATATGCAGTTTCTCATCTGCTTATTGGTTCATTTTTGTGTTTTTTCCATTTTAATTAAGCCTTTTTGATTGTTGATGCAGATGATTTGCTCAGGGAATTTGAATCACCACTCCCTTATCCTTAACAAGCGATCTTTCTCCTGGACTTGATAATGCCACAGTTGGCTGGTTTCATAGCTATTCAACTGGATACTATTTCTCAGTTCTCTTTTTTTGTTCTTCTTTTAATGAATCTCTAAATTTCATAGTGACTAAAGATTTGTCCTCATATATTCTCCTCTCCTCTGCTCTCCTCTTCTCCTCTCCCATCCCCTTCCCTTCTTTTCACCTTTCTCTAAATTCTTTCCCTATCAATTTATCTTGTTTCACAATTTCACATACATTCTATATACTGATGACTCTCAAAATTATATCTTCAAATGATACCCCCCTTGGACTACATATTTGTGAAATACACCTGATTACTGACATCTCCACTTTGATATCTAGAAAGCATCACAAACTTCTGACACCATAGAACTATTCAGATCCGAATCACAATGCATTGCACAGCGCAGTCCTTATACATTTAGCTTAGTCTGCTTGGCTGCCATAACTAAGTACCTTTGCCTCAGTGTCTTAAACAACAGAAATGGATCTTCTCCCAGTTCTGGAGGCCAGAAGTCCGAGATCAGGGTGCTGCCATGATTTCTCTCTCTTCCTCTTCTTCTTAGGGCACTAATTCCATCATGAGGACTCCAACCTCATGACCTCATATAATCCTAATTTCCTCCTAAAGCCCCCATTGGAGCTTCAAATTCATATGCATGATTACTCTGTATCCAGATACCATCACAGTGGGGGTTAGGGCTTCAACATATGATTTGGGACAGGGAGGGACACAGTTCAGTCCATACCAACATCTGAATAAAAGACACTTCTATTCACTCAATTGCTCAGGCCAATACCTAGGATCCTTCATTCTATGTTTGCATCCCATATTCAGTCTCCCAATAAGTACTATTAGCTTTATGTCCAAAATATATTCCATATCCAAACAAATCTGAACATTTATTTTTGTCACTAAAATATAGTCTAAACCTCTATAGTGTCTTGACTGCCAATAGCCTCCTAGTTGATATGGTTTTCTCATTAGTTCCCCTGTATGATCCATCTTACACAGCTTCAAAGATTTCATTTCCTTCCTTAAAGTATAAAATATCATAACAACTCTACTTCCCATTCTGCATAATGAAATATGATCATTTCTATGGCCTGTGACCCTGCATGAGCTTATTCTTGGCTAACTCTTAGATATCATAGGCCCTCCTCTCTCCTGTTTGCACTAAATGCAATTCTCTAACATAACTAATTATTTCTCTCCCAGCACCATGGTGCTTGCTATTATTTTCTCTTTGGAGCTGCCTTTCCCCAGGTTTTCACAAAACTACTTTTTATCTGGGATCTACATTCAAATACTGTCTTTTCAAAAGAACTTTCCCAGCTATGGGATTCATAGACATTCTCTACCAGATTATCCTATTATGTCTTCAGAAACCCTTGAGACAGTTTTTCCACTAGATGTAAACTTCCTGAGATAATGAATCCATTTTTCTGTTTCATTAACATAGCCACAGTATTGAGAAGAGTTACCAGGTTCTTCACAGATACTGAATAAATATCTGCTGATTTATTAGAAGAAACTCTAGATGGACTAGAGCTAAGTTTTAAATTGGTGAAAGAGAAGCAGTATTGAACTTTCTTTGGAATATGGAAAAGTAGGGTGCCTTCTGGAGATAACAGTTGGCACTGTGATTTTGATTGCCTATAAAATATTCATGGATCATCAGAGGAAAAGAGATAACTATAGATACTTCTTTCCCTGTAGAGTTTCACCTGGGGAAATAAACAAAGGTCAAGGAATTTTGATTGATTCTGCCATTGACCGGACGTTCTGAAGCAGCAGTAATTAATTAAGGAACTAAAATTTAAGTACAGATAATCTATTGCCTGGGCTAGAGTGCAGCAGCAGGGCTAGAGATTGGTGAGAAGCACCATAGCTCTAAACTACAGGGGGCTTTTAAGGAGTTGTAAAATTCAGCTGAGGGACGAGCTCTTTGATTAGACAGTAACAACTGAGGGTAGGTAGAGACTGGGCAAATTGGAGTAGTTGCCAATGGAATCAGGACTTATGTTAAGGATGCAATTTTGGTATAATTAAAAGAGCATTGATCTTGACATCAAAAGATCAGACTCAGAGTCTCAAGTTTTCACCTCTTAGGTGTGCAATGTTTCTACTTCTCCTAGCCTCTACTCCCTCACCTACAGAACCAGGATAGTAGCATCAAGCTCATAGGATATATGAATATCATGTGGCAGTTTTTATTTATTTATGTATTTATTTATACATTTTTATTGATTTTAGAAAGAGAAGAAGGGAGAGGGAGAGCAAGAGAGAGACACATTGATTGGTTGCCTTCTGCATGCCCCCTATAGTGATCGAGCCTGCAACCTGGACATTTGCCCTGACCTGGAATTGAACCAGGCATCTTTCAGTGCACAGAACCATGCTCAACCAACTGAGCAATACTGGCTAGGGCTCTTTCCCATTTTTAATGGTTATTATCTAATTATACACTACTCTTAAAACATTCTGTACATATTATGGATTAATGATATTGACATTATAATAGAGAAGCCTGAATATTTTCTTATTTTTAACTATCACTTATAACTACTTCAATTAGTTTTTTGCATTTTAGGAGTATTATGTGGTGACATTATTATTATTTAAACAGAAAATGTGATGTCTTTCACATTTATATTTAGAAAATCTTGTATTTTTCTTTTTGCTTATCTTACTAGGACCTTTAAATAAGCATTTCAAATAATTTAATCGTTGCCTGTCCATAAACTATGATTTTTCCTCTTTAATTGAATGCTATGGAATATGCTTTGTCAATCAAAATTATTTCTATTTCCTTTCTTTACAAATATTTTCTTGTATCTTACTTATGAAACACACACACACACACACACACACACACACACACACACACACACAAAAACCCACAAATCTCTAGTAAAATTTACATCTAGCTTTTACAGCAGTCAAATTAACCCTTATATCTCCCTTTTGCTCCAATATATTGTGAGAAATGTGTATCTGTGTCCATGTGTTGGAGAGAGAGAGAGAGAGACATACACACTGTGTTTAAAAAGTGGGAAATTATATAGAACAATATGGAAGTCACAGGACTGAGTAAATTAATTATTCCTGAAATATATATTTTTTATTTTGGTGAGCAATGTATACTTTAAAAACATTAAATTCCTTAAATTTTTATGATATTTGAATTATAGTATGTTTCATAAAGCTATTTAGTCTGTTTACACAGATCATTGACTGGCTTAATTGTCTAGGCTCTTCGCAGAGGGGCATGTTTGGCAGAAGGGAAAAATCCTTTGGGTGGAAACGAACTATTGTAAGCAACATGCACCAGTTTGGGGATTGATCTAGATGCCCAGGAAAGTCTTCATTATTGAGAATTTATGTTTCTCTGGTGGCTTTTATTTGCTAAATTAGTCTCTACTGCATATTAAACATTGATAGCTAACGCCACTTTGTTGCTGCTGGTCCTATTCAGCATCTCTTTTCACAGAACACAATCTGCATAATTAGAAAATAGCATGACTTCTGCATCTAGCCCATCAGGAGGGTAAAGATGTTGTACTCCTGTTTTCATTTCATATGCCAGCCTTTATAACACTGATGTGATAACATTCTTTCAATTTAATAATGCTAATATGTGTACTGAATTGTCTTGCCCCAAAGTACAAATGAAACAAAGGAAAGATATGACTTTATGAAGAAAAGCAAACATCACATTTAGCTTAGATGTCAAGTAAAATGTGGGGAAAATTCAGTTCTGAAGGAAATCAACTGTCATCAAGAGTAATTGCACAACAAATGAGACAAAAAAGCCTGATGCTTATAAACCAGCCTACCAACTATTCAAAGTTTTGCTATGCATATTCTATTCATGTTTTCTGATTATTCATTTATGTTCCATTCCACTAAAGTTTATAAAATGTTTTTAAGGTATATTCCTAAAATGTTTCAAGTAATACCCCATTATCTATGATAATGTTAAGGTTTACATATTATAATATTGAAGGATTGCATGAAAATTTAAGTGGAAGGCCAGCAATTAATTTACTGATAGGCTGTGTACATTGGTAAATATTTAATTCAATCCAACCAGCCTTAATTAAATAGTAATAATACATATGGAATTATCATAAGTATTCAAAGTAAAACAAGTTTCTTCAAGTTGCTCACAGTGAAGGTGAGGAGCCATAAGCATAGAACTAGTGTTTTATTTAGATTCAATACTGTCTTGATCTAATAAATTAGTAGAGTCCATGTGGATGCATGATCACTTTGTTGTCTTTGCAGAAAATATAGTTATTTATATGTTTTTATAGGGAACTGATTTAAACTTTTCCAATTTTGTGTGTACTTTAGATTGAACCATTAGCATTTTTTGATAGAAAAAAATCTAAATTTAATAAACATTATAAAATAGAGGGTTTATTTAATTATACATTCATTGAAAAAATTGTTATGAACTCATTGATCACAAGACAAGCATGTGCATATTGCTCTTTCAATAGCATTATTATTAATTCTAGAGTTCTCAACTAACAATGTATGGGTATGCACATGTGCACACAAATATATAATTAATTATATATATATTTGGAATTTATACCTGTAACTATGTATTTATCTACATCAAAATCCATATTTATATCACTATCTATATCAGTATCAGGATCAAATTATATTTCAAAAATGAGATTCTGCTAAAATCCTCTTTTTTACAGAACAACATGTCAAGTATTTTTTTAGTCATTAGACCCACAATATATATATTTATCTGTTTGTGTATAAAATATTTTATGAATAGATAGTTCTGGTTTATGTATGTATTTATTTATTTATTTTTGCTAATGATACAGTATTCTGTGGTATGGCATTTTATAGAATTTAACAAAGCTGGTATTATTGATTATATAGATTATTTAAGAAAATTTACTAATTACAATGCCTTTCTGTGCATCTTTGATGACTTGATATTATTTTCTGAGTTCTCTCCCCCTAATTTTGATTTGTTGTTCAGTTATAAAGTCTGAACATTTAAAATATTTACACATATTATTCAATTGTCTCCAGAAATGTTGTCTCACTTATATCCTTACCACTTTTTCGTAATATAGATTATATTATGAGGACAATTTTGTACCTCTAATAATTAAAATGTTGGTAGTTCTTTATTGTTTTCATTTGTATTCCTGTATTATAAGCCCCCAAATTCATATGACACACAATCTTATATTAACATGATAAACTCTTATTCACCTCTTATGCCTCTCAAAGATTTGTGAGCAAATTCTGTTGGATTTGTCTTCAAAATGTATTCAGAATGTGAATGTTTTCATCACCCTCACAGAAAACTCTCTGGCCTAAGACATTCTCATGTTTTATCTGAATAATTGCAAGATCTCCCTAAGTTATCTTGCTGCTCTGCTCTTGCTCCATTCCAACTCAGTTATAACATCACAGAAGATTGATCCTGATAATACCTATGTTAGATCTTGTAACTTATATGCATTAAACCCTCTCTGCTGTCCTAGTTTAGAATAAAAGCCAAAGTCTTTTGATGACATTTAAAGTCCTACAGGATCACTGGCTCCACAGTTATTGTTTCTGTTTTTTAAAAAAATATATTTTATTGATTTTTTACAGAGAGGAAGGGAGAGGGATAGAGAGTTAGAAACATCAATGAGAGAGAAACATCGATCAGCTGCCTCCTGCACACCACCTACTGGGGATGTGCCCGCAACCAAGGTACATGCCCTTGACTGGAATTGAACCTGGGACCCTTCAGTCTGCAGACCGACGTTTTATCCACTGAGCCAAACCAGTTAGGGCGTTATTGTTTCTGTTTTTGTTCTTCAAACACAAAAATCTCACTCCAAGAACATTCTTGGCTCAGGGCCTTTGCGCTTGCTATATTTTCTGTCTGAAACAGACTTCCCTTAGATATTTGCATGGCGCACTCCCTTATCTTTTCCCGTGTTTGCTCAAATGGCATCTTGTCAGTGAGACCTTGTTAGATAACACTACTCAAAAAAGAAAACCTTTCTCCTTCTCCCCAATCCCACGCATTCTTTATCCCTCTTCTTCTTCTTTTCCTCCACGGCACCTGTCATGTGCTATATATTTTATTTACTCATTTGAGTTTTTACCAAACACCTCTCTCTATCATAGTACAAGCTACAGTAGAAAAGAAATTATTGACTGATTTTATCCCTGTTTGATTTCTAATGGCTAGAACAGTGTCTCATACATTGTAGGTGCTCATTTAATATTTATTGAAGAAATGAAGAAAGTTGTGGGGATGATCACACTCAAAAGCAATGACAAGTGAGAGTATAAGGCTAAGTTTAGAACCCATGGGAACCTATCATTTAAGCTGTGACTGAAGAACAGGGTCCAATAAAAGAAATAAATGTGTAACCACAAGGTATAAAGAATACCTACAGAGATCGATGTCATAGAAAACAAGAGGATGTTTGAAGTTCACAGAGTAGTCATATATGCCAAAGTTTGTGAAACATTAAACTAAATGAGAACTGAATAATTATCTAGGGATTTGTCTAATGAGAGGTTATTGAAGACATTGAAAATAACTATTTATAGATTAGTTGTTGAAATATAAGTGTAGGTTGAGAAGATTACAATAGGTTGAGAAGAAAATGATATATGAGAAAGTGAAGAAATGAATGAAGGAAAAACTGAGTGCTAATAAGCAGGGAATTCATGGTCAAAGGAGACTATTTTTAATTTTACCATTTGTTTCTGTTCTAAGATAGGAAATAAGTAATAAAAAATTTCCCCATTATAACCCAGCTTCTTGTTGCACCATAAACCAGATAGATGTATGACATAACTGCTACAAATTGATTGCAGTGCAGGAGGTATTTCTTCTAGCTCAGGCCAGTTCTCTTCAGTCAAGAGCAGATTCATATGGTTAAAACATTGCATGGTACATATGTTAGCATTTTTTAAAATGGCTTGTGCTGTAAAAATTGTAGAGATAACTGTCCTACAAAAATTTTTACACATCTGACTAGGGAGACACATTATATCCATTACAGAATTATTAGTAATTGCTAAAAAACAACAAGAAATATATGTGTTATAGAAATAATTGAAATCAGAATCAAAGTGTCCATCAAAAAGAGCGTAAGGATATAAAATAACAGTATACAACAAAACATTATTCTGCAGTTTTAAAAAGAAATATATACACAAGGTGAGTTAATGTATTCATGAATTCTCTATATAATTTATCCAATGGGCTGGCTTGCCCTTGCCTTTTCATATTTGTAAAGAGTCTTTTATTGTTGCTGTGCTGCCTCTTTCTAATATGTATACTTCTTTGAGAATACTTAGGAAATTGGAACCTCTGGGCTTCAATTATTTGATTTCCTTAAATAGGAGGCATTGGCTCAGCTTGTGTCCAAAAACAGATTAGGAGTAGTGGTTATTTTTCAAAAAAAGAGTCAAGTAGGGGCATCCTGTAATCACTGAGTCCAAGAGCCCAATGACTAACATTTTAGTATTATTCCTGGTTTCTTCCAGAAGATACTCTCTGCACAGATCTCTGTAGCCAGCATTTCCAATATTACAAATCAACTCGTAGGACTGAATACTGGGCTACAACTTCTGAATCTCAGCTGGAAGACTCTTCTGGGTTTTCCCCAATTCAAAAAGTATTATTATTTTTTGTGCAACTTGGCATATAGTCTGTAAATCCACATGCAAGTTTACAATGTGATTGCTTCAAAATCCAAATCCTTTCAAATTGGTGCATCTTTCTAATCTTGAAATGAACTTAATTATGACAGTGTTGTTTTTTTGGTTTTGTTAAGTGATATGTCCAACACAATTTATTTAACCCAATATGTGTCTACAAATTTCAATTATTAAACTGACCTCTGAATTTATAGATAGTGGATAAGCCAATTTAGCATACCATATGTTGCATTTCTTCACCAGTGACTCTTAATATTCTTTCACCAGTAGAATGAATCATATGCAGGATTGATTGTCAGGTAAAAATCTACATTTACTAAAATATGAGAATAAGTAGTAGAATAAGCATAGCCAGGAGCAGTACCATTACAGTATATCACATTCATTCTCATATAAAATAATGTCTCAGGATCTTTTCAGAAAATTCAACCAGTAACTTGAGAATTGCTCATTTAAATCTCAACAAGTTATCAGGCAGAATTGGCTTTTTTTTTTAAGTCATGAAACATATGAGGTGGTATCACCATAAAAGTTTAGGGTATAATTTTTTTGTAGAGAATTTTGATAAAAGAGATTGTAAGCAAATAAATAATACATATACATGGTTAAAAATGAAAAATAATTTAAATATACAATAGTCAATGAAATGTGCATGTAAAGTGTGACTTTCTAAAAATTATGGGAATACTTAATTTTGGTACACTCAGTAGTTGAAAATAAACAAAAGATATTGAAACTCCTAAAAATAATATTTGAGTACTATATACAAGGGGTATATAAATTGGCAGATTTTTAAAGGAAAGGAAAAGATGAGGCAACAAAATAACCTCAAACATTTTGGAGCAAAATAAATCGTCAAGAATCCACATAAGAATCAAATAATTTCATCATGTGATTAGAATATATGTGTTATAGAAATAATTGAAATCAGAATCAAAGAGATACATGATCTTCAATGTTCATGCAACATTATTCACAATAGCTAAGTTATTAAAACAAGCCAAGTGTGTATTGACAGATGAATGGATAAAAAATGTGGTATATACACATAATGGTATACTATTCACTTTAAAAAAGAAAATAAATCTGCAATATGCAAAACCATGGATGGATCTAGAACACATTATGCCAAGTGAAATAAGCTAGACACAGAAATACAAATACTGTATCGTCTCACTTATACATGGAATCTAAAATAGTCAAACTCATAGAAGCAGAGATTAAAATGGTTGTTGAAGGGAGGTGATGGTCAAATGGTATGAAGTTTTATATATATACTAGAGGCCCGGTGCACAAAAATTTGTGCACTCGGCGGAGAAGGGGGGGGTCCCTCAGCCCGGCCTGTGCCCTCTCGCAGTCTGGGACCCCTCGGGAGATAAC
>NW_005370908.1:2467158-2490460 GCF_000412655.1 Myotis brandtii | reverse complement strand
CGCTAATTACCATGTTTCTCTTTTATTAGTGTATATATATATATATATATATATATATATATACATACTTATTTATATTAGATAAACAAGTTGTAGAAATTTACTATATAGCATAGTGCCTATATCTAAAAATAGCATATTGGATACTTGATATTTGCTATGAGAGTAGACCTTATGTTAAGTGTTCTTAATTCACATATGATGATGATGATAATGATGATGATGATGATAATGATGATAATGGGGCAAGAGGAAACTTTTGGACATGATGGATGTGTCTATTACCTTAATGGTAGTGGTTTCATGGGTATATACTTATCTCCAAAGTCATTGAGTTGTATAGGTGTGTATGTTAACTATATTTAGCATTTACAAGACAATTATACCTCAATAAAGTAATATATATGGTGTCCCAAAAATGTATACACACTCTGAACAGTTATAAAGGCAGTGTTTATTAAAATACATTTCATTTTCAGAATTGAACTATCAGCTGTTAAAGTGTATATACTTTTTTGTGATACCCTGCAGATAGATGATAGATAGATAGAGATTTAGAGATAGAGGTATATATATATCTAAATCTATATACATTTAGATATATATCCATAGCCATAGCCATAGCCATAGCCATATCCATATAATGGGAAAATGAAAGGAATACTAAAAGTGAAATAACTACTAGTTTAATGGAGAAACATATCTTAATATTTTTAGTTTGCGTGAAAATTAGTCTAAGTATATATTAAAATTACTTTTAAATCTATGTATATATTTCTAAATCTAAATATATTCTTTAAAGGTTTTTACAATAATGATATTTGGAAGAGAAATATTGTCTCTTTGAATAAATTTTATTTCTTTTTAAAATAGGTCTAAAACATCTTCTGGAATGATAAAGCTCACTTTGAGTTTTATCATTTCTTAATTTTATGCTTTGTCACAGTTTTCATTTCATGATTTCTCTAACCTCACTGACTGGCCTCACACTCAAGTATCTAGATTAGTGCTTTGCACTCTGGAGCCCTTAACAAATACTTGTAGACTAACTTCATGCAACTCTGCAAGCTGCAGCCTTTGCCTCTAAACTCAGTTACCCTCTGGTACTTATTACTCACACTGCCACACAGTTTTTCTTTGTTTACATCAAATAGAATTCTATCGGTTCTGATGGAGAAAAATATTAATATTCTCTCTGCTGGCATTACTGTTTGAATGAATTGTCCTGAGGGATATAGTAAGGTCAAATAATACAGATAATTTATTAGCCTTTCTGATTAGGTATACACATTAGCTATAATTCAACAGAGAGGAATTAGCACTATGATATTTTTAATGAGTAATATAATTATACTTGAAGATCTGTTTTGCAATATGTTCATATTTAACATGTTAAGAGAAACATCGTGTCTGGAACATTCATTTTCTTGTTAATTTGGTAAGGCTAACTTTCTTATGTTCAAAAGCTAACTATTTTCAAGAATCACATTGTTTAATTTTATTTCCATGCAAACCATATTTGTTGAGTTAGCTTTAAGTATTTTGGCTCTAAACCTAATTTTAAATAGTTTTCATTATTTTTATTATGAAATACATTTCTTCATGCTCTAATACACACAGACACAATTGAGATTAAGATCAGAGAAGTGAAGAGTCATGATTTACAATCCAATCATACCCATAGAAGTAACTGTTTTACCACTTCCTTTCATATTTTCAGCTCTTTTGATGGTGATCACCATTATTCTAAATAACATGTATTTTTTGTCTAGTAATTTATCAAGTTGGCATCCCTGTTGACTTTCTACTATGAAAAACCAGTGACAAATTAGCTCATACTACTCCCATAACACTCATACTACGCTAATACCATTTTCTATCCACTCTAAATTTGTAATAATTATGAAGTTTATGGTTACCTATTTAACTGAAAATTATATGCCAAAACTTTGCTTCTGAAATATTAATAAATTCAGTATTCCTTATTTATTAAATGTTCCAATGTTGCTTGTCATAACATACATTAGATTGGCACAATAGTATTCGTTTCCCTTTCCTTTTCATTCTAATCCCCACATTCTATTGTGGGAAATGACTTGTATTCCAAGTTAGGATAATGTTTGTATTGTAGCAATGTTTGCAATGGTAAATACTAGAAACAAACCAGATGTCTCTCAAAAGTGAAATAAAGTGGGACACGTGTACAAATAGAATGCTGTGCATCTTTAGAAAATGAGGTAGAAATGTATATAGTGAGAGACAGTTTCATGATGCACACATTACTAATTGAAAGCAAGGTACAGAAAAAGGATATATGGTATGCTATTATTGTAAAAAAAATGGGGACTAGTGTATATATATATACTTATTTTTCACAATTTATTTAATGATACCCCTCAAGAATATGAATATCAGTACCAACAATTGACAGAAAAAATAGCCAAGGGTATTTTTATTATAAATCATTTTTATAAGCATTATGAACCAGGTACATTTATAATGCAATAAAATAGTTTGATTGCTTTACTGGATTAATTCCACTATTTCTTAAATCCCATAGTTATTTTTTTTCTTGTATTTTCCTTTTCGTTGTTGTTTTTCAGAAAAATCATGAGAGATAAAAATGTTTATAGCTTTGTTCACTTAAAAATGTATCCATGTGCTCTCCTTTTTAACAAAATAATAAGAAAACCCACCATGTATTACAAAATTAAAGAGGCAAAAAGGGAACACGGAGATGCATGTGTTTTGAAGGAAAGAGTAATGACAGAAAGCAGCTACTGCCTTGGGGCTCTGAGACGCAAGGGATGCCCAGGTAGTATCTCAGGAACTCTGAGCAGGAGCTTCAGAGAGCTAGACCCAGGCATTGGAACTCAGGAGATGGCCAGCTGGTTGGTGAAGGTGTCTTTGAGGCATGCAATGAAACTGATTCTGCAGGTGGCAGAAAAAGTGCAAACAGGAAGCAACTTCTGCTACAGAGGACAATTTTTTTTTGTTTTATTTGTTCATTTACAGTATTCTTCAGATTCCATGTGTAAGTGAAATAATATGGAATTTGCCTTTCTCTGGCATATTTCATTTAGAAAAATACCCTCTTGGTCTATCCATGATGTTGCAAATGATAGGAAGTCATTCTTTTAATGACTAATATTCCATTTTATATATGTAGCACAGTTTTTTTTTATCCACTCACCTATTGATGGGATCTTGGGTTGCTTCTACATCTTGGCTATTCAACAAACAAACAAAACACAAAACAGACTCATAGATATATAGAACAGACTGATAGTTTCCAGAAGGGAGGATGGTTGGGGATGATGGGTGAAAATGGTGAAGGAATTAAGAAGTACAGATTGGTAGTTACAAAAATAGTCATGGGGATGTAAGGTTCAGCAGAGGAAATATAGTCAATAATATTGTAATGACTATGTATGGTGCCAGTTGGGTACTGGAAATATCAGGGGACACTTTATAAAGTATATGATTCTCTAGCCACTATGCTGCACACCTGAAACTAATACAAAGTAATATTGAATGTAAACTACAATTGAAAAAAAAATAAGTTGTTGGAGAAGCACTGGTAAACACATTAAGCAAACAGGAAGAGGCAGTACTGTTTATTGTTTGTTTGTTCTTGGTATTTTAGTCTCCATCTGGCACTGTGAGAGTTTAGAGGGAAAGTCAGTTGTCAAGGGAGAAATGTGGTTTGCAGAGTCCCTGCTCTGGCATCTTAAAGCAGAGCATGAAATGGTGGCTTTGAAGATGAGAAATAGAAGCTGGACAACCCTCAGAGATGCACATGGAACAGCAGGTTTGCTTGGAATTGTGAAGGGCTTGTGCAGTTAATTATTCATGAGAGGAGAATGATGCTGGTGAAGTCTAGTTAACAACCATCAACACACAGGTTTACAAATTGTTTTTCTTGTGAAGAGAACTTTTAAGATATGCTCTCTTAGCAACGTTCAGGTATGCAATACAATATTGTTAACTAAGTCACCATGCTGTATGTTACATCACTGGGACTTATTTATGCTATATCTGGAAGTTTGTACCTTTTGACAACCATCACTCCTTTTTCTCCCATACCATATTGTTTTGTAATTTTTTACAACATATTACAATATAATCTATTGCCTTTAATCAGTTCTTCTCCCTAGAAAGTGTGTTTGCTATCTAATAAGGCATTCCACACAGTATCAAAATGTTACTGACTCTGCTTTGATAAGGAGTTTCTGCTTAGCACAGACATACAACTCTTGTTTTAATTTCAAATTCATCATATCAGTGAACTCTAGTATTAACATTAATGAAACTGGACTTTTCAGGTGACAAGTCATTAAACAGTCTTTACCAAAGCCAATCTTTTTTATTTTTTAACTCTTTCCATTTTATGGTATTTTCTTCCTGTTTTGTCTTGAAGCATATATATTTTTATTGGCTGAGGAAACCATGTAATAGTTACACTATTTTTAAAATATTTTAATTACAGTTGATATGCAATATCATATTAGTTTCAGGTGTACAATGCAGTGATTAGACATTTATATAACTTGCGAAGCGATCACCCTCAAAGCCATTCTTTCACAAAGCCCATTGTCTAAGGAAGAGAGAGATAAACAGAAAGAAAAACTGCGACTATCCTTGTTCAAATAAACATGCTTTTTATTCCAAATATCTTCATTTCTTTGAGAACATTCTTGCATTGCCTTCCGATTGTTTGCACTTTTATTGGGTCAGCTAATATCCCTAAAGCCCTCTTCCATTAAAGCATTCATAGTGGATGCAAAACTGGATCAGTCACTAATTCATGCAAATAAAGCCTTAAATTCTGTTTTTTCTCAGAGTAGTGATCCAGACTAAGATTAAAGAAAAGCTGCTTAAAATGAGATTTGAATCTGACCCACCAGAAATGAGACTTCTGGTTTTGATTTTGGGGTTGATAAGAAAGATAAAAACTTTTAACAGTTACTGTCTGGCCCCTTCTCCCTTGCTCATACCCCCATTCCCAACTGGGTTAGGATACTGAAGATCCACTCTGGGCTTCTGAATACAAAGTTTTTAATGGGAGAACCCAGAAATAACAAGAGCTGAACTCTTGCAATGGTGCCTTTCAGCTTCAAAGAGGGTTGTTTTTAAGTTCATAAATGTTGCCTGCACTGGTTCTTCACAGGTGCTTTTTGGGGAATGATGATCTCATAAAATACAGTCAGAACTGTGTCATGATGATGGCAACAAATGTTGGACAGGATTTGTAGCAAAAGCTGATTTATTTCACGTACCATGATTCTTCAAGATCCACCCAAAATGTTGCAAGTGGCAATATTTCATCTTTTTTATGACTGGGTAGGATTCCATTGTATATACGTACCTCATATTTTATCTAATCATCCATTGAAGTACAGTTAGTTGTTTCTATGTCTTGTCTATTGTGAATAATGCTGCATTGAACATAGGGGTACATATAGCTTTAAAAATAAGTGTTTTTAAAATTTTGAAGTAGAAAACGTCCTGAACATACTAGTATACTACTGCACTTCAGGAAAATAAATGTATGCCCTACATTAAAAAATTGGAAACTATCAATAATAATTGGTGAATATATAGAAAGTTGTTATAAATGTTCTCAGTTGCCTGCTGGCACTATGGAAAGGGGAAATGCCTCCAGGTGGCCCAGGGTAGCCAACTGTGCATACGTTGGGAACTCACAAAGTGGCATTTCTTGGATGTGTTAACTTAGTCAACTGTCTCATGAATGATCTGGTTTGACAGGATGCAGACATTAACGAAAATTGCAAAGATCAATGTTTAATGCTCTCATTCATTTTATTCATTTCATAAATATCTTTTGGAAGTTGAAAAAAAAACCCTGACTCTGAAAACTATTCATAGACTATCTTCTTTGTGACAATTTTGGCTGTGCTGTATCCAGTGGTTTTCTAAATATTTAAAGAAGAGTTTCTGTTTTTTTAAGTGGCCTTGGGGAATATGTATCCTAGTGGATGTTTACGGAATTTATTCAAATATAATTAAAAAAACAGCAATAGGTTTTTATTAGCAGCTTTTCAAAGCTACAGAAGTTCATTAACTCTCTTATGGTATCTTCAGATAAAAACAACAATATTAATTATAAAGTAATTTAGTCCAGATATTAAAAATCCAGTTGAGCCCTAGCCGGTTTGGCTCAGTGGATAGAGCACTGACCTGCAGACTCAAGGGTCCTGGGTTTGATTCCAGTCAGGAGTGCATGCTTGGGTTGTGGGCTCAATCCCCAGTAGGGGGCATGCTGGAGGCAGCCAATCAATTATTTTCTCTCATCATTAATGTTTCTATCTCTCCCTCTTCCTTCCTCTCTGAAATTAATAAAAAATATATATATATATTTAAAAATCCAGTTGATAAGACTTTATACATGAGAATAGTTCAAACAAAAGGAGAAATGTTTAGCTGTTTTCTTAGGCCAAGAGTGGTGACTCTTGAAGTTATTCTGACTGTCCATCTTGATTCTGAAAAATATCTGGTTTTAACATTTGGGGTTAAGTAAGGATGGTGGCAGCTGTTTTACTAAGAGCGGGAGCTACCTCAAGCAGTTGAGAGTTACTCCTAAACCTTTTAACAAGACCAAGCATTCGGCATCACGGAAGTGTCAGGAGCCTGAGTTGGAGACAGAGCTGAGCTGGGGACAATATTGAGCTGCTGGGTTTGGGAGCAATTAGCAAACCAAAGCCAAAATCAATAGAACAAATAAACGGGGGAAAAGACACACTTATAGTTCAAATTTGACCATGAATTTGTTAAATGTCCCTGTCTTTGAAAAGGTAAAATGTTGCATAGTTTGTCTTAAAATGTAGGACTTTCAGGCAGTTTCTCTTGTTTTTCCTTTTTTTTTTTTTTGTTATTTCTGGAATGTCAGGCTTTTGATAACATAAACCTTTTAAAAGCTATGTTGTATGATTCATTCAGTGTTGGACAGTACTAGGCTAAGAATAAAATGTTAGATTTTTTCCCTCTATTTTGAATCATCTACTGAAGAAATATGTTGTCCTCAATAGTCGATCATATTGAGGAAAAGGAATAAAACAAAGTTGGAAAATTATTATAGGTCTTTAATAGAGCTATTATTCTAACTGATGTGTCAGAATTCATCAAAGAAGATGGGATGAACTGTGGAAAAAAATTGTTTGGAGAAAGCAATGAGAGTACTTTCACAATATTTAGTTAGTCACCAGCATTTTTTTTAATTGAAGAAAAAAGTGCATCTATTTCAGGATGTGCTACATGAGTCAACAAGTATTTTCTGCCAAAAATCTTCCTAGAGAGCTGCAGGAGCAATCCAACTCTACCAGAGCTGCCAATTATTTACAAAAAAAGTGCTTTGACTTTAACCCTTTTATTGTTCAGAATTGGATCCAGATTACCAAATGCTTCTACCCTAAATACCAAACGTGATAAAAAGGGCTTATGTTTGATTTTGCTGATTGCTGCAGACTGACAGAAATTATTGCCTTCCATAGAAGTTTGCAAATTTGGCTGATTCATTTGAATCTCTGAATATACTGACATCTATAACTCCTAAATAAAAACATCAGGACCACTGTTCATTATGATGGAACTAATAACCTTCTGGGCCAAACCCACCCATGAGAAAAGGAAATGGGGCTAACAATCAATTATTTTCTAGTCTTCACATTTCATAGGTTGCAAAAATTTAAAATGTTTTTTGAATGTCCTCTTTTGAAAGGTGTCTATTTAGATCCTTTGCCCATTTTTTGATTGGATTGTTTATCTTCTTTTTGTTAAGTTGTATGAGTTCCCTATAAATTTTGGAAGAGAAAATGAACAAATGGGACTACATCAAAATAAAAAGCTTCTGCACAGCAAAAGAAACCATCAACAAAACAACAAGAAAACCCACTGCGTGGGAAAACATATTTGCCAACGTCATATCTGATAAGGGCCTAATCTCCAAAATTTATAGGGAACTCATACAACTTAACAAAAAGAAGATAAACAATCCAATCAAAAAATGGGCAAAGGATCTAAATAGACACCTTTCAAAAGAGGACATTCAGAAAGCCAAGAGACATATGAAAACATGCTCAAAGTCACTAATCATCCGAGAGATGCAAATCAAAACAACAATGAGGTACCATCTCACACCTGTCAGACTGGCTATCATCAACAAATCAACAAATGACAAGTGCTGGAGAGGATGTGGAGAAAAAGGAACACTCGTGCACTGCTGGTGGGAATGCAGACTGGTGCAGCCACTATGGAAGACAGTATGGAGTTTCCTCAAAAAACAAAACATGGAACTCCCATTTGACCCTGTGATCCCACTTCTAGGAATATATCCCAAGAAACCAGAAACACCAATCAGAAAGGATCTATGCACCCCTATGTTCATAGCAGCACAATTCACCATAGCTAAGATTTGGAAACAGCCTAAGTGCCCATCAGTAGATGAATGGATTAGAAAACTGTGGTACATCTACACGATGGAATACTATGCTGCTGTAAAAAAGAAGGAACTCTTACAATTTGCAACGGCATGGATGGAGCTGGAGAGCATTATGCTAAGTGAAATAAGCCAGTCAATGAAGGAAAAATACCACATGATCTCACTCATTCATGGATAATAGAGACCATTATAATCTTTTGAACAATAATAGATACAGAGGCAGAGCTGCCTCAAACTGATTGTCAAACTGCAGCGGGAAGGCTGGGGAGGGTTGGGGGGCAGGAGGGAGGGGGGTAAGAGATCAACCGAAGGACTTGTATGCATGCATATGAGCATAACCAATGGACATAAGACACTGGGGGGTAGGGGAAGCCGGGGAAATGTCAAGGGCGGGGAAAAAAAAGACACATATGTAATACCCTTTGTAATGCTTTAAGCAATAAAAAAAAAAAAGAAAAAAAATTTAAAATGTTGCTAGGAGTAATAACATCATCAAACTAAGGGCAGGATATATCCATGGACTATGTTTTCTTCATTGTGGTTGGAAATCCCATTTGGAAGCTTGAAGCTGTCAGCTTCATTAGATGCTCACTCAAAGGACCTTGGATTCAGTGGCCAAAGATATTTCAAAGGAAAATTACGATGAGAATTCCTGAGTAAAGTAAATTGCGTTGAGGCCCCTCTTCCTAAAAATGTAAATGTAAGAACTTTTATTCACGTTTTGGCAATAAAGCAAAGCAGGCCAAGTAGCTTGGCCTTAACATTTTATAATACCAAAGGTAGAAACGATGCAAGCAGTTTCTATTTTCACGTTAAAACTTCATGATTAAGTAAAATACATATATTTTAAATAAAAATATTGTTTTTAAAATTTGATAGATTATTTTTAGCTTTAATTCATTTTGAAATTTTATTAGAAATGGGAAAGTATGAATTTATTTAATGAAAACTTTTTATTATGTTCTGTCTAATAGTGAAGAATGTAGAACTTTCCCCTTATCTTGCTATAAGTTTTACTATAACTTATAATTTGAGATTTTAGATTTATATCACTAAAATTTTCACTATAAATTTTGAGATTTTATTTTAATAGTGATCATTTTGAATTGGCATTTTTATAACTACAGTAAGATAATCTGGGGGGTGATTTTCCATTTTAGGGTTTCTGCTCACTATCTTTGATTCCATTACTTACATATATTCTGGAATTCTTTATTTTGATTCATGTTTCACCTGGAATATATATGTGAGTGATTTTTCAAAGGTCTTCATATTTTTAAGACTTTTGTTTTACTTGAGTATGAGTGGATATGCTATGCAGTTCATCTAAGCAATATTTTAGATTTGGAAAGCATGTTTTTTCCACCAGTCACATTCTGGTCTGATTTTTTTCACTTAATGAATGTATGATGAAGCATTATATATGAAATATTTTATTTAATCATATTCAATATGTTACCTAAAATTTTTCTGGAACTTACTTCTGTTTCTTGATGTGACATTTACTAGTATTCTTGGATAATGCCCTCTCTTAAACTGCATGGTTTCCAAACATCCAAAGGGCATTTTTATCTTGGTAAAGCCATCTGCAAGTGGTATTTATCTTATTTACTTGTGTTCCTTAGTAGCACAAAGCATATACACTCAAGAGAAATTCACATATGAAATAAGAAACATCTGAGCAATTTGTAAAGTATAGACATGTTATATCAGGAAAAAAAATATATAGTGCTAGAGAAAAACAGTTCTTAAAAATCAGACATTGCACTTCAACCTCTTTTATACAGACAATACAATGACTATATAAAATGTTAAAATGGACATGGGAAGCTGAATTCAGAAATATCTGTTAGTTTAATTAAACATTTGACATTTTACCCAGCACTGTGAATGCTGGTTTAAAGCAGATATTTCAATAGAAATTAAAGAGATATTTTTGTAGGTTAGGCTGTAACAGTTTGCCATATGAAACCACTTGCAAAGACATAATGGTCTACATATTTATGCCTAAACTCTCCATGGAGTGGACTGACATCTAAAGCTCACTTCAGAGGCATAGATGCCCCAAACTGCCAGGACCCTTTTCGGGCCCTCTCTTTGTGAAATGCTCCAGCACAAACCTTCTTATGGTAAACAAATCCCTGTGTGTTGACATTTAAGCTATGTGATTGTATTTCTTTCTGTCAAGTGGCTAACTTCATTTGTATTTGTTTGAACTATAAAATGGCAACTACTCTATCACCTAATTATTGTGTCAGTTATTGGAATCACAAAGGACCTAGAGCCTTGGGGTATCAGAAGATGTCAAAAATAGTTACATTTCATCACTGTGAAAACCCAGAGGTGAATAATTTAATTAGGATTAGTAGCATTTGTTTTTTAAAAAGAAGACAAATACTTAATGGTTAGATAATTCTCTACAGTTTTTAAAGAAATAATGAGCATAACTACTTCCATGTGTAAATATATGATTCTTTTAAATATATAACCAGTATATAACTTAGATGCTAGATGGTACTTGCCTGCTGGAGATTTGGATGAGCTTTGTTTGGACCACACAATCTTATGGCATACTAGAATCAAGGGACTGTCTCAAAATTGCTGTGATTTCTAGTTTACTGAGAACATGCTTCTTTTACCAATGTGGCTCATTCTCACCAGTTCCTCCCTCCCCCCACCCCCGAAATAATCACCCTCACCAGCTTATTTGTTAATTTAATAAATTTACTAATATATTGCAGATGTATGTGCTAGACAGCTAATCTGGTGGGACAGTAAATGATACATTGTCAACTATTATTGGTATTCCATAAGTTTTATTTCTATTACCTCTTAGTTTTTTCTTCCTTTTGAGAATTAACACAAAGTTACCACCTTATGTTACATAGAAAATTTCTGTTCAAGCTCAGGATCATTGGTGTCTCGCATCCAATACCCATGCCCTTGTTAGAGAGTCCTCCTGCCCCCACCTCCCCAAGGAAATTATAATTCTCTAAGTGGAGCTTCCTAATTATAGCTCTTAATATAATAGTACTAAAGAGGGTGATTGAACATTCTGATAAAAACCTTTTAGGATGGCATCAAGAAGGTATAAAACTGATATGACTGAAAAACTACAGAAGTAATCAAAAGAACTTTGAGGAATTGCTTTTATTTAAAAGTACATAGAGCCCAGCTGGTGTTGCTCAGTGATTGAGCATTGACCCATGAATTAAAAAGTCACCTATTTGATTCCTGGTCAGGACACATGACCAGGTTGTGGGCTTGATCCCCAGTAGGGGGTGCAGGAGGCAGCCAATTGATGTTTCTCTCTCATTGATGTTTCTATCTATCCCTTCTATCCCTCTCACTTCCTTTCTAAATAAATAATAAATAAATACATAAATAAATACATAAATAAATAAATGTACATAGAGCAGAATTCAATGGAGATAGTACAAAATTGAAAACAAAATTCATTTTCCAGTTTCTTAAATTCAAACTATCAGTGCAAATATGTGCTAAGAGTCCTAAGTATTGGTTGGATGAGCAGATAGAAAGAAACTAATTATTCTATAAAAAGGAGTTTCAGGTATGTATTATTTCTATTTCATGACTCTAAAACATTTTGTAAAATGTAAAAGCAGAACCACTAATATCAATCTTTAAGTACTAAGGGAGATAACATGGAATTTATGTGGCACTTTCAAAATTGTGGAAAAGACAAACAGACCAGAGAACAGTAAGCTTGAAGTAAATATTTAAAGATATGCTATTAAATAAAATTAGTTTGAAGACTAATAAGAAATGATAGTGAGGAATAAGAAGGTCTCATGAAGAATGTTCATGCCCAATCAATTTCATTTTCTTTGTGTGGAAGATTTTGTTGAATGGCAGATCAAAGCGATGACAACAAAATATACAGGATTTCAACTAAAACTCTAAGGTTTTAACTCTTACAGATATAATAAAATAAAATATATGAATCATATGACAGTAAGCATTAATTTATTGAAAAACAATTGAAAGAGCATCTCTTAAAAAAAATCTTTATTGTTGAAAGTATTATATATGTCCACTTTTTCCTCCCATTGATCTCTTCTAGCCTGCCCCCACCCCCACCCCAGGCCTTCACCACCCTATTGACTGTGTCCATTGTTTATGCATATACTAGTATGCATGCAAGTTCTTTGGTTGATTGAAAAAGACTATTTTCAATGAGTCAATATATACCGTGCCAATATAAACACTAAACTATAATGCTTCCTAACTGGCCATCTTGGATCTTGTGTGCTCTGTTCAATGGTTATCTCATAATTTTATTATCATGTTAAAAAGTATATTCACTTAAACTTTTGGTGAGACATGGTTTAGACCAGGGGTCCTCAAACTACGGTCCGCGGGCCACATGCAAATACAAATATTGTATTTGTTCCCGTTTTGTTTTTTTACTTCAAAATAAGATATGTGCAGTGTGCATAGGAATTTGTTCATAGTTTTTTTTTTTAAACTATAGTCTGGCCCTCCAACGGTCTGAGGGACAGTGAACTGGCCCCCTGTTTAAAAAGTTTGAGGACCCCTGGTTTAGACAAATAGCTAAAGCATCAGACACCTACATCAATATTAGGTTTTCAAAGGATCAAATAATATTTAAAAAAAGATAATTTAGTACAAAAGAGCAAATTGTCCTGCAATATATTTTTTTAAACCCACAACTTAAGGACACTTGGTAAAACTACAGTTCATGTCTGAAAAAAAAAAGGCTGGGGGTTGTAATTGATTGTTATCATACAAAGTCAACACTAAGACAAACATGACATTGAAATATATATCTAGAATCTGAAAAGTAGCATCACCATCATTCTCCCCTTCAGTCAAAACACAATTGGAGTATGTGCCAAGTGATGAGAGCATCCTAAGAGAGTTATTGATTTATAAAAATGCAAAAATTAAAATAGTTTAATTTTGACACAAAAAGCAGAAAGGTATGCCCATGAAATAGAATACAAATTACCACATTTAGTAGCTTCGAACAACACACATTTGCTGCTTACAGTTCTGGAGGTTAGAAATCTGACAAGCAAGGTGTTAGCAGTACTACTTCCTTCTGGAGGCTCCGGGAGAGAATATGTTCCTTGCTTTTTGCCAGTTCAAGAGGCGATGTTCTTTCCTTGAAGTGCAGCCCCACATCATATCACTTTTTATCCTTCTGTTTCCATCTGCCTTTCTTTTACAAGGGTCCTTTGTAAATACTTAGGGCCCACCTAGATAATGCAGGCTAATTCCCCCATCACAAGGTCTTCAACTTGATCATATCTGTTAAGTCCTTTTTACCATGGAACGTAACATATTCTGGAGACTAGTACATGCACATCTTTGAAGGCCAATACTCAGCCTAAAACAGAGGCATTAACAAGGTAATAAAATCTGAATTGAGTTTCTAGGCGAGAGAAATTGATAAATAGGGCACAGAATCCTGAAACCTTCCTTGGAAGATCCTTTTAGGATCCCTAAACAAAGGGGATTGGGTTTTCTTTCTTGCGGGGAGGCTTTGCCCAAAATGGAGCAAATAGCAATCTGGTAAAATAAGCCTGGCTAAGTGGAAGGCTCCTTTCCTTCGGCCATAGGCAGGCCTACATTGTCTGTTCCACTATGGGCCAACGAACATTTCAGCTCCTTTTCTCATCAGCTTATATTGCACTTTAGCTCTCTGTATTTTAGTACTCTGCTTCTCATGAAAGGTTTTAGACAAAGAAAGCCAAGGTATATGGGAGAAATTCCAGGGTTCTCTCTAAGCCTTCTGTAGTCTGACCTTCAGTTCAATCGGAATGTTCCTAGAGGAAATGATTTGCCTGTGTGGAATTGCCTCAGGCCTGTCTTACTGTGTCAGCTCTTGGGAGGAAAAGAATAGCATCAAAGGTTTCAAAGAAATGAAATGGTGACTGAAATAAAATTATCATAACATTTGGTCCAAAAAATGTCCTTCTCCTTGACCCATCTATATTGATGGATCCTTCTCTTTAAAGAGTTTAGCAGCTAAAGTTTGATCAAGAGGCCCAGTTATTTGAACAAAAATATTAATATTTTTAAAATGTTAACTAGTCATGAAATAATTGAAAAAAGGGAATATTAAAGATATCATGAAGGTAGAAACTGCAGAGAGCAGCTATAACCCCTAGTGGTGGTAGAACGAAGGCAAGAGGTTGAAATGATTACAACTCAGAAGCCTGACAGAGGGCTATGGGAAAGCTAGGATGCTGAGCTCTGAAAAGCTGGTGCTATTGCCTCCTCTCTCAGAGGGAGAGCCTGGGCTTTGGGACTCACATCTCTTGAAAGAGAAAGCTTACTCACTCATGCAGGTGTTAGTTAGCAGACATGACAAAGCTGACAAAATTGCAAATTGCTCCTTAAGGGGCAGAGAGGCATTTGTTACAAGGAACAGGATACAGAAAAAAGAACAAGATGGAAAATCAAGAACAGTAGGAGAGAGCAAACACTTCCTCCTCTAAACTACCAGTATCCCTCTAGCTTCCCCTCCTAGTGCCTAAAAAAAAGTCAGCTGACAAAGGAAGGAAGTGGTTTGTAGAGTTCCAGTCATGGCGTTACAAAGGTAGGCCTTGGAGTTTCTTAATTTAAGTGAAGCTTGAAATGTGGCATCAACATTTATTTGACATCCTCGATAGGCTATACTTTCAGTGAAAAGGTGGACTAGGAAAACATCATACTTTATTAGTAAAGTGAAACGAACATAGAAGGCTTTTCCTTGTTTGCTTTTTGGACTCTTATGAGAGAAACAGAAAAAAAAGTCATTGTCATTGAGTGTATGTAACCAAAGGTCTGCACTCCACATAGGACTGGAGTTCACATTTAAAGCAGAAAAAGATCCAATTATCTCAACTAAAAAAAGATCCAAACAACCTACCATCCTGAAACATGAAGTAAAAGTTAGTTCTTAGAGAGAGTAACAGAAAACAAATAAACAAACAAACAAAAATAAGAGAGAAATATCCTCAGTAGCATCAAATGTATTCTTATAAGTGAAGTCATTTTAATGATGAATTCAATATAATAAAATCACATGAGAAAATTGTTCAGCATAGAATAAAATCAACAGAAACTATGTAAAATAAAGGAATCTTCTTTTAAGCGATGTAATTATCTTTTATAGACTATAAAATAAATATGTAAAACATAGACTTATTAACAAATGAAATCATATATCATCAGTTAAATCAGAGAACGAATTAATTAAAAGATAAAACATAAAATAATGTTATTAAAAATTAAAACCACCAGGTTGTTGAACAGCACTTAAGAACTTGCTGAAAAGAGAATTAGTAAATTAGAAAATAAATCTGAGGACATTACTTAGGTTGAAGTTTGGTCAGATTAAAACAAAAATGGAAAATATGAAAGTATGATTAAACATTGTATAATCCAATATACATTTAATATAATTTTCATAAAGAGACAGATAATTTATGGTATCCCTTATATGTGGAATCTAAAAAAGCCAATATATAAATGTATGAAGTCAACCATTTGTATCTTAAACATACATAATATATGTCAATTAAATCTCAATAAAGCTGGAATAAAAGAGCACTTTGTATCCACTTTACTTGCACAGGACATTCTTTATGCATTTGAAGAGCAATGACTGCTACCGTTCATTGTGCACACCAGAAGCTTGCATTTCTGTTTACTTTAATCCAGAGCAACCATGTAATGTCAATGGCAGGTATTGTGATTGGTAGTTAGGTACTGTTATCCCATGACAAAGAATCAGTGAGATAGTTTTGTTTTGCAAAGCAAGCCTCTTATGAAATAATATATTTTACTTATTTATTGATTGGTTGATTATTATTATTTTTTAAATCCTCACCTGAGGATATTTTTCCATTGATTTTTAGAGAGAGTGGAAGGGAAGGGTAGAGACAGAAAGAGAGAAACATTAATGTAAGAGAAACACATGGATTGGCTCCCTCTAGCCAATGGCTTATAGCTAGTAAATCAACAAATCTCTTTGGCTTTGTTCATAAGAAAATTCAACAGTAAATAATCATATATATTTCAGCAAGTAATATGGGAGAAAGCAAAAACACGACTAGGGTTGGGTAACCAGCCTGCAACCAAGAATGGAACCTGGGACCCTTCAGACCTTGGGCCTACACTCTCCAGCGGTTCTCAACCTGTGGGTCGCGACCCCTGAAAATACATCCTGCATATCAGATATTTACATTATGATTCATAACAGCAGCAAAATTACAGTTATGAAGTAGCAACAAAAATAATTTAATGGTTGGGGGTCACCACAACATGAGGAACTGTATTAAAGGGTCGCGGCATTAGGAAGGTTGAGAACCACTGCAAGTTAACCACTGTGCAAAACCGGCTAAGGCTGTACTTTGTTTTTTGACAGTATTAATTGAACACTTAAAATTTCCTTTGAAATAGGTAGAAAAGGGAAAGCAAAAGGTGCTTGGTACAGATATTTTATTTTGATCCTAATGTATTTAAGATTAACTTGTCCATCTGGTTACAGAAAAATACAAGGAGTTTCTTTATTAAGTTAGAAAATTTGAAATATCCGGAACTTGCTTTATCCTTGATCATTTGTGCATCACTAAATGTTATCTCATTTTCTTGACCATGATTGAATTGTTCTTATATCAGTGATGTGACATAGTAAAAAACAACCAATTCAATATCTTTACTTTTCAAATATTTTTGAACATATTAGTATTTAATTTCCAAAGTGTTTAAAAAGCATTTTTTCTACCACCAAACAACCATCTCTTACAACAGCAGTTAAACTTCAAGATCTAAACTACTTTAAACTTTATTATTATTAATTTAGACTCTTTGTCATTTCCCCCCAAAAAGCTTTTGTTTTTTGGGTAATTTCAGAGACATCCAATTTCTAGTGTGTGTGTGTGTGTGTGTGTGTGCATGTGTGCATGCGTGCATGTGTGTGTCTGTGTCTGTGCTTGCAGACGTGTTTTTCCTTTCTCCCATATCAGTTGCTGAAATATATATGATTATTTACTGTTGAATTGTCTTATAAACAAAGCCAAAGAGATATGTTGGTTTAGTAGATATAAGCCATATCTTCAGGTGATCTTATTTAAACCTTTCAGTGTTATGAATGCAGCTGTTAAAACAGCTGAACCTCTACAAAAGTTGTAACTACTTGACATGTAAAAATTTAAAAAAGCCCGCTCTTACAAATCTACCACTCATGTGATACTGTCTTCTGATCCTTCAAATATCCTTTTAATTCTTAATTTTGTTTCAAAAACCATTCAGCAGCATAAAAATATAGAAAATATGGCCTTTTTGTGAATATATATATATATCTGTATGAACTTAGTGTATGCTCTAATTCATTTAATTTTGTGTAGCACAATAGAAGCTACTTAGATGATTTCTCACTAAAAATTACAAATGAATAACTTACTTGAGAAATGCATTTTCAATAACTAATGAACTAAGCAAAAAATAACGGAAAAAACATTAATGTGCATATTTGCTGAAATCTTCAGCAATTCTGGGCCATATGCTAAATTATTAATTTAGCACAGTAATGCAAACAATATATAAATCAGTCTGAATTCCAGTTTTTCCCCTGTAAGTATGTGGCTAACTTGATAATTGGTGTGAAATAATGAGGTTATTTATAATGAGAGTATTCAGAAGTGGTTATATGTATATTAGTATAAAACTAATTGATATATCAAGTTGTTTTATTTATATAGAAAATTAGATTGTTAAGATTTGGAGTAATAGATTATTCATTGTCCATTCATTTCAACATGTTTATTGAATAGCTACATTGAGTGAAGAATATTACTTTAAAGCATCGCCAGATGCCAAATGTTCTACTTGGAAAGTAAAACAAACAAACAAACAAACAGGTATACAAATATCTATGATACACTCTCTTAAGTTTTTGTTTAAAATACAGTGGATGGTCAGCGAATATAAAAACATCACACCTACTCCAGCCTGATTTGTATAGGGTTAGGCAAGCACTTATAAATTCAACTACTCAATCTTATGATTAATTAACAAATTTTTCAGTCTATTATGTATTCTTGAAATCAAATACATTAACTGTGCAAAACAAAGAGGTTTCTTAAAATCCACAGTTTTCCATCCAGGGTGTGGGACTAGATTCATCCTCAAGACACTGACAGCACATCCAGAAGCTATAAAAGGACCTGCTGCCATGCAACCTTTGCTCTTAACCTGAAATCAAATCAATAATCAATCCTCCTCTACTAATTGAAGTCAGCAAATTCCCACTAACTTATAGCTAGCATCTTTTTGTGTTTCATTTGACTTGCAATTATTGCACTGTTCTATGTATGTAAATGCTTTCTGGCATAGATTCTGTAAATATCAAGGCTTTCTCTGACAGTGGGGTCATTCCAATGATATAGTAATCTAAAACAAAATTTAAAACATTACTGTTTTCTGTCTTCAAAGAATAAATCATTTGCATGGATAAGTAACATATCACAAAACAGTAAAAATGAAGTAAAAGTCAATATGTAAGAAAATTCTTTAGTGATCTTGGTCAGTGATCTGCAAACTTTTTGGTCAAGTGCACTGAATACTTACACATTGAATCATACCTCTCCAATACAGATTTATTTTTACATAGCATATCCTTATAGAATTGGACTAATCGTGCTTATCTTAAAAACAAAGTAAAGAGGATGAAAGATAATTGAATATAATTAGACATCTAAATATTGTATTCATCTTTTTTACCATTCTCAGTAGGTCGCAGCTCAGCCTGATGAGCACAGTACCTACCAAAGAGGTTCAGAAAAAGGAGAGCAAACCTCAGTTGGCAAAGAATTATGAAGGATTTATACAATTAGTGAATAAGAGATGATATTTTAGGAGCAGTGTAGGAGAAAGTATGAAAAGAGGATAAAAATATTGTCTTTTTTTAGGAGAGTGAATCTACTGGCCTGCTCAAGTAGGTAATCTATATGAATAAAAGGGTAATATGCTAATTAGACCGAACATCTTCAGGACATCTTTCTGGACAAAGCCTCGGTGGCAGGGGCTGAGGCAGAGGTGGTTAGGGGCGATCAGGCTGGCAGGGGAGGACAGGTAGGGGCAATCAGGCCAGCAGGCAGAGGCAGTTAGGGGCAATTAGGCTGGCAGGGGAGTAGTTAGGGGCATCAGGCCGGCAGGCAGAGTGGTTAGGGGCGATCAGGCAGGCAGGCAGGTGAGCAGTTAGGAGGCAGCGGTCCCGGATTGCAAGAGGGATGTCCGACTGGATCGGGCCTAAACCGACAGTTGGACATCCCCCAAGGAGTCCCGGATTGGAGTGGGTGCAGGCCGGGCTGAGGGAACCCCGCCTCCCCCCTACCCCCCGTGCACAAATTTTGTGCACCGGGCCTCTATTCTATACTAATAAAAGGGTAGTATGCTAATTAGACCAGACATCCTTCCAGACAAAGCCACGGTGGTGAGGGCGGAAGCAGAGGTGGTTAGGGGCAATGAGGCCGGCAGGGGAGGGCAGTTAGGGAGTGATCAGGCTGGCAGGGGAACAGTTAGGGAGCAATCAGGCTGGCAGGCAGAAGCGGTTAGAGGGTGATCAGGCCGTCAGGCAGAGGCAGTTAGGGGGCAATCAGGCCAGCAGGCAGAGGTGGTTAGGGGCAATCAGGCAGGCAAGCAGTTAGGAGCCAGTGGTCCTGGATTGCAAGAGGGATGTCCAACTGCCCTGTGGGATCAGGCTTAAACTGCCAGTCGGACATTCCCTGAGGGGTCCCGGATTGGAGAGGGCACAGGCCGGGCTGAGGAACCGCCCCCCCCCCGTGCACAAATTTCATGCACCGGGCCTCTAGTTTAATAATAAAACAGAATTGTCACTAGAGTCAGACAACCTGATTTCTAATTCTCACATTTTCCTTGTGACCTTGTAAGATGAACTTAACTTTTGTAGGCATTACATAGATGGTATAAGGTTAATGATTGTGGAATGATTAAAATAATTTTCATAATAGCTTTAGTCATTTTCACTGAATTAAATACTACAATAACAATTATGAAAAGAAGTAGGGTCAAACCACAGTATTCAGTATATGAAACAACAATACCCCAAATGTAAATAATCAGTTTTTGAAAGATTAAGTCTGTTTTATTCCAACTTTTCTCATTAACCATGGACTTGTTTTCTTTCTAGAGTTGTCTAAATCACACTCCAATCTACTTAATGGACATGTAATTTTACTATGTTAACAGAAGTCTTCATTTGCTTAGTCATCTACATATTCGATGGAATCCCCCATCAAAATACCAATGGCATTCTTCACCAAATAGAAAAAAAAAAACAATCGTTGTATTTGTATGGAACCCCAAAAGACCCCAAATAGCCAAACCAATCCTGAGAAATATCGAAGCTGGAGGTACCACACTTTGTGTGTGACAAAGCTACAGCAATAAAAAACAGTATGGTACTAGCGCAGTGATGGCGTGTCAGCATTTTGAAAAACCCTAACTTAACTCTGGTGCCGTGTCACATATAGAAATTTTTTGATATTTGCAACCATAGTAAAACAAAGATTTATATTTTTGATATTTATTTTATATATTTAAATGCCATTTAACAAAGAAAAATCAACCAAAAAAAATGAGTTCAGGCTGGCAGGGGAGGGTAGTTAGGGGGCGATCAGGGTGTCATAGGTTCGCCATCACTGACTTATGTAGTACACTTTACACTCCAAATAATTTCGGAGGACATTTTGTTTAATTATATAACCAGTGATATTGACTATAAACTTGATCTCAAAAAATTGTATATGGCTGAAATGTAGTAATAGTTTCTCACTCTCAACAGCCAATAAAAAAAGTGCTTGAAAGTTCCTCTGCAGAGATTTTGCCTGGGCCATACCATGACCTATATTTAGGGAAGAAATCAGAAGAATAAAATTTAATCCATCAAACGAGAGAGGATCTACTGAATGCAAGGAATACACACAATTTCCATGTTGGCAAAACATTTGTAAAGCTAAAAACCCCGCAAACGTGAAGGATAGGTAGGAAAGCACAAAGGAATATCAGTGGGGTTAGATATTTGAGCTCTCTGATTTTTTCCCCCTGAGTTGGATGAGAACCTATTCCTTGTTCAGGTTGATGATAAGTTTTTGCCATTGCAAGAGCAAGGAAGCAGGTGCAAGTTATGAAAGAATCTGCTTTTTGAAATCACTAGGTCATAGAACAGGAAGCCCAATGATTGTGCAGCCTTGAACTGTTTTTCTTTAGGCTACTACCAAATAGTAAGCCAGCTGCAGTCTGTACAGAGCAGTGATTACGAAGAGCCTTGGCAAATGGGAAAAAGCCAACCTGCAGTGAGTTGGGGGTGTTGCCGCGAGCATGTGAGCTGCTGCATAGTCCTGATAACGATGATTATATATTTTGCAATATTATGTTGATGAAATAGGTTCTAAAAACATTTGAAAATATCTGCTTTAGCAGCACAGACCATTCTGGAGCCTCCCAAATGAACTGAATTATGATTGGTTGAAAAAGTTTTGGCTTCCCAATTCAGTTCTCTTTATATTGGATTTATAAAATGAAGGCAAATGGTCTACTCTGCAGATTATCGTGAATTACATAGGCCCACAGGAATGTTCAGATCAGTCTCTAAATGCCTTTATCATACTTGATATTTTGTGTGTTATGTATTAGTTTACTTTTTACTTTATTAAGGTTTGTTAATATAATGCTTTTAATAATTTTCCTTTTGTCTTTTAGCCAAATTTGGTGTTCCAACTATATTAATTAACTTTTAATTTTCCGTATGTTAAATTATCTAATATCTTTCTTCCTAGTTACTGTGTTATTTTAAACTTAATTTCTACGTTGCCTTCATTTTTTAGAAGAACATTTTAGAAATGGGGCTTTCACTACTAAAGTGATCCTATGAATAATAAATAGTATCAATAATATGTTAGACAGAAAACATTATAGACAGAAGAAACAGAAACATTAAATGTCATTTACAGAGAACCAGCCTGTTGTGTTCCGGGAACTGAAAAGGCCTGTGCGACTGTAACTTCGTGGGCAGGGAGAGAAGGGCACATAATGAATTGGGAAAGTCACACTGGGGCTCGGTCATGTGGTATCTTTAGGCCGCGGTCATTGCAGTTTCATGACTGCTCACTGCTGGTGTCCTGGAAGACTTTAAATTGTTTAGCCTTTAAAGGGAAAGGGTGTTTGAAATAGTTAACATTTTTATTGATTGATAGAAAAATTAAAACTTCAAACAAATGCTTTTATCACTAAAATGTAAATCTCTTAAAATAATTTAAACCGTGGTACCTATAGAATTCCAGAATTCTAACAGAATTGTTGAAAAAGTGAAGCTTAAGCCAGTCAGAGGAGAGATGGAATGGTATCTCTCAGCTAAGGGGGCAAAATACTGCAACCTAACAGTGTTATCTTTGTATAATTTAGATAATCACAATCTAGGGATTAAATGCTCTCTTTTCTACAATGTAATTGTTCACATGTGAAATTGACAAGGGTATAAACTGAAATTTGAGCAATCTGTAACACTGCTCTCTTCCAACATGCTCGGGAAGGGCATATCAGAACTTACAGGCAAATTAGAAATTTTCATTAAGTATATTCCTTCATAGGGTACAGTTCTGTTCCTTTAGAATTAATTTTTTTTTTTTTACCTCATGAGAAGCAATACCCTGTTCTCTCCACAAATATGTTTACATCCATTTTTTCAAAAGCCATTTCCAAGACTCAATTTTTAAAGTCATTTTGTTGTTTATTCTTTTTCTTTATTTTTTTCTCTATTGATTAAGGTATTACATATGTGTCCTTATC
>NW_005370908.1:2465708-2467126 GCF_000412655.1 Myotis brandtii | reverse complement strand
GCCCTCACCCCCCTGGTGTCTGTGTCCATTGGTTAGGCTTATTTGCATGCATACAAGTCTTTTGGTTGATCTCTCCCCTTTCCCCCCACCCTCCCCTGCCTTCCCTCTGAGGTTTGATGGTCTGATCAATGCTTCTCTGTCTCGGATCTACTTTTATCAGTTTATGTTGTTCATTATATTCCACAAATGAATGAGATCATGTGATATTTATCTTTCTCTGACTGGCTTATTTCGCTTAGCATAGGGCTTTCCAGTTCCATCCATGCTGTTGCAAATGGTAAGAATTCCTTCTTTTTTACAGCAGCATAGTATTCCAGTGTAGATGTACCAGTTTTTTAATCCACTCATCTGCTGATGGGCACATAGGCTGCTTCCAAATATTAGCTCTGGTAAATTGTGCTACTATGAACATAGGAGTGCATATATCCTTTCTGATTGGTGTTTCTAGTTTCTCGGGATATATTCCGAGAAGTAGGATCACTGGGTCAATTATTCAGAAGCATTGCATTTCTTTATTATGCTAATACTGGCCTTTTCTATTGAATTTTATGTTAGCGTGCATATTTTATAAATACTTATTAGATGTCTATCAAGTCCTTGTCAATATTGCTTAAACAGTATTTTTATTATTTGTAATTTTTACCCAAATTTTAAAGTTGGATTCTAAGGTATTAATGCCATATAGGCATTAATAGAAAGGACTACATGGAAAAGTAACTTAACTATTCTGTGTCTTTACAAAAGTATGAAAGAGGTCTAATTGCCTCCTTTTATAGCCATGAAAGGGTAAAGGTGCAGAATTAAAGTGCTTCTGGCTCCTGTATCAATTATGTACCATTTATTACAAACTTATTCATAACTTAGTTTGGTTCATCTTTGCCCCTTGTGTAAGTAAATTAGCTTTAGGCAACCAAAGGACAATGGTCCTAGAGAGTGTTCATTTGACGCCTTCCTGCTGAGGCAGGGTATGGACAGAAATACCAGAGAGAGTACAAATGGATTTTCAACGTGTCTGGGTAGTAACTCTTCAAATGTCAGCAAAAGCACATTCAGGTTCTCAGATTTTCCCATCCATTTGAACCCAGCACTGTATTAGCTGCTGGGAAATAGAAATAACATATACACAACCTGTTTCTTTCAAGTATCTCTCAATTTAGTAAGGAAAGCAGTCAAAATACAAAAATAACATTTACAGAACAACATGATATACATTCTTGGTGCCCAATCCATCACTTGTCAGATGATATTAGTTCAACTTCAATGAAAAGCTTGCCTTGATTCATACTTTCTTTTAATAGCGTTGATAATTTTAAGCTCAACATATACTATTAGTAATAGTTTAAAACAAGAAAATGTAAGTAAAATAAATACCTAGGTTTACTAAATGAGAATAATTGTAATATATATATATATGTAAT
>NW_005370908.1:2463300-2465615 GCF_000412655.1 Myotis brandtii | reverse complement strand
AACATATAGACCACAAAATAGTAGTGAACTGTATATTTAGTGATATAGCCCACTGTGGAGTGTGGTTTTCTTTATTCCCCCAAATAGCCCAAGTTGGTAAAGTTTATTATAAAAACCTTCCATATAACATCAATATTTTAAGCTCATTGTCAGTTAAAAATATTGCTAACCTAAGAAAATATGTGTTCCAGTATAAAGAGATAACAAAAGAGGCTGACAGAATTTAATCCTAGAGCTAATTAGAATTCAGTTTATTTTGAAGAAATAAATGAAGAATGAAAAAAATGACTTAAAATGAAGCCAAGTGAAGATAGAATGTGTGAGTTGAGACATGTGGACAGGAAGTTGATAGTAAGGAAGTAATAATTTGCTATTTAACACTTCTGATAGTTGAGAATAAACAATGATTCTCAGGACTAAGGACATGAACGCGCACGAACACACAAACACACACACCTGAATTAAGGACAAAATAAACAAAGCTGTTAGAAATAAAACTTCATTGACAAGCTGAAAAAATCAGTACAAATGGAAAAAAAACCATTTCATTTTATGATTTCTAGTGACACACCTCCCAAATTTATTCCTCCAAAAAACTAGAAAGAGGGATATTTTCCTATAGTTCTAAGTATATCATTGTTTTTTACTGTTCATATATAAAGTTATGAAAGCGAATATTGGAATAATAAATAGTTTCTGCCTTTTAAAAGGTCATGATTATGTACGCTAAATATACAGATACAAAATGTTTTCTATGACTAGGAACAGCTTAAGCCTGTGGCCACGTGGAGTACAGCATGCTGCACAATGTGAAGCTCTCTGCAGTCCTTAAACAGGCAGACTTTCTGATCTTGGGAAGGTCCATATGTATGTCAAAGTATATGATAAAGGATTTAATAAACATAAAAGTCACTGCTTCCCCCACCATATTGCACTTGATTGCAATCAGCATGTTACAGCCTCAGTCTAATTATAAAACATCAGATGTTTCATCAGCTTTTCTAGCAGAGCTCTGTGCTGCATCTGTGGTCACTGGCCCATTGAACATAAATTTTAAATTTTTTAATGTTTAATTTCAATCTGAATTGCACAGTTGATGCTAAACTATACCAGAATTAAAACTGCCTTGAAGATAACATGTTTGGGGAACTATTTTCAGGGCATGATTTCCCAAATATCCCTTTCATTACTCATGCAAATAAGTAATACTTTAAAAAAAAACCTTGTTCTGCTCACATTTCTGGAATTTTAACTCGTAAGGCAATAAAGAACACATCAAGGAAGTAACTGCGAGTTCATATTATTTACTGCTCTTGACGATATTTTTAAAAATATGTTTTTATTAATTTCAGAGAGGAAGGGAGAGAGAGATAGAAACATCAGCGATGAGAGAGAATCATGATTGGCTGCCTCCTGCACACCCCACACTGGGGATGGAACCTGCAACCTGGGCATGTGCCCTGACCAGGAATTGAATCATGCTCTCCTGGTTCACAGGTTGATGCTCAACCACTGAGCAATGCAGGTGGAGCAGAGATTTTGTTTGTTTGTTTGTTTTGGTTGTTTGTTTTAACAATACCCAAGTCTTTCCTATCTTTGCTTCATCACTTTATCTTCTATTGCAATCTTTAATGATCTCTACATATTTTTGTTCTCTTGCCTATCTTATCCACAAAAATGTAAATTCTTGGAGAGCAAGGACCTAGAGAGTCTTTTTTTTTTGTAAGAGAACATTTATTTGTTAAATCATAGAGGTAGAAAAAGTAATTCCTAAAGGAAATGAATGGGCTTTGGAAACAAGTTGTAGAGGTAAATGAAGGACCCTTGGAGCTTGGGAGTGAGGAAGCTAAAAGAGAAAAGGAAAGGCATGGACTTGCTCCAGGGAGGGAGGGCGCTAGTGAGTCTTTCTTATTCACTGCTGTCATATTGTAGGCTTTTAATAAATATATGTTTAAATTGAATAACAAGTTGATACACATCTAATAAAAGAGTAATATGCAAATTAACTGTCATTCTGCGACAAAGATGGTGGCGCCCATAGTGGCCTGGGCGGGACGCTGGCAGCATTGCCCCAGCAATGTGAGCCCAGTGTCCCCAAGGCCTGGGACGCTGGGCTTGCCTCGCCCCTGGTGACATGAGCCCAGCGTCTGTGCAGAGGGAGGGGAGGGGCCCCGGCCACGCAGCAGGTGGTTGAGAAGCCTCGGGCTGGAGCAAGGGATGCTGGCGTCATTGTAGGCCAGGCTGAGGGACTCCCCCCCCCCACCACCCCGCACGAATTTTGTGTACTAGGCCTCTAGTATTAAAATAATTTGGGA
>NW_005370908.1:2458268-2463185 GCF_000412655.1 Myotis brandtii | reverse complement strand
GATTTTAGAGCGAGAGGAAGGGAAAGGGATAGAGAGATTGAAACATTGATGAGAGAGAAACATCAGTTGGCTGCCTCCTGCACTACCCCCTTCTGGGGGCCAAAGCCTACAACCCAGGCATGTGCCCTCACCCTGCATCAAATGTCGTTTCTTGGTTCCTTGGTCGACACTCAAGCATGGAGCCACACTGGCTAAGACAGAACTGTATTTTTATTTTATTTTTTATTTATTTATTTTTTTAAATATATTTTTTTGATTTTTTACAGAGAGGAAGGGAGAGGGATAGAGAGTTAGAAACATCGATGAGAGAGAAACATCAATTCAGCTGCCTCCTGCACACTCCCTACTGGGGGTGTGCCCACAACCAAGGAACTTGTCCTTGACCGGAATAAAACCTGGGACCCTTCAGTCCTCATGCCAACGCTCTATCCACTGAGCCAAACTGGTTAGGTCAGAACTATATTTTTAATAGATGAACACATATCTACCACAACCCATATCCACAAAAATGATTCTAGTTTTACTTATATGGAGTTTTAACACATTTAAACATAGCAAGAGTTAAGCATATATTTTTAGACAGCGGGAATTGTTGAAATGAACTGTCAAAACTTAAGTTACAGATATTAGTTACTTTGCATTTCTAATAGAGGGCATGGATTTTCAAGTTGTCTTTTGGCTTGCAGACAATAATATCATTATGGTACCTATGTCCTACATTTCCAGTTTGATCATTATCTTAGAATTTCCTTGTTATTATCAATTTTTAAAAAATATTAGCCCACCCTTCTGAATGTAGACCTTAGCTACAGTCTTATGCAGTTTACTTGCTTTTTCATATACTGTTTCATTATGCATATTTGGCTGACTAAACATGAACATTTTTACAAGCAAAATGCCAGTATAAAGGAACAGCACCCAATACCCAGTAAAACAGATTTTTCAGGATTCTTAATATCATTTAAGATACATCTAGAAAAACTGTCAATGTGCTAAGCAAATGACTATGGGTTTGATCTTAGAATTTGTTCCAGATAATTTGTTCACTGACTTCTTTATTTAGGAGCTCATTCCTGGCGGGTATGAGCACACATAACTTCTAAAAGCATGCTAAAATACACAAGTGTGTTGTGCTTTTCAAACAGCCAGTTTACCCTCTCAGGAATTTACATTTTCATCCCGCCTGAGAGATGCTGATTTCATCACTCAGTGCCTTTACTCATAAACATTTTGTGGTTCCTAAAAAGATGTGCTATACAAACTTTCAGCAATAATTTATGAAGAAGAAAAAGATTTCCAGCTTGTTTGAAAATAGAATGGCAATAAAAAAAAATGCACCTGTAAACAGAACACATAAGGAGTGTGCAGGATGGTCTCCAAGAAACAATAACCATCCCCGGGGTGATGCCAGAGAGTGGCTGGAAGAGCTGTTTTTGCAGAGCAGCCAGGAAATAACCATGAAAACAGTCCTCCAAACCCTGAATCAGCAGCAATTTTAGTCCTTGTTCCTGCAACTTACAAAGAGACTTTTAATAGCGCTGTGAGTCTACTGTAAGATCAACTTCTCCATCTACTGGCTGAAGGTCAAATCTTGATCTTTATTAGTTATAAAAATTCTGAATTTATTTATGTGTATGTGCATATGTTTTCCACAATGAACAAATTATTAACTAAATGCATAATTTACTCTCTTTAAGTTATAATACAGTATGAATTGAAGGAATGCAAGTTATATCTTGAAAGCAATATTGTTACATTCAAGTGTAAATCAAGCTGACAATTTACATGGTTATAAAAAGTTGTTAATTATATTATTAGCATGATTAAATACACTCTGTTTCTTAAAAAATATTATATCTGATATGACTATTGAGGAATTTCTTAATTTACTGGCATGTAGGTAGGTATTCTCTACTTGTTCACTTTTACAGGCATTTTGGTATTAAACTTTAGAGAACCATAATTTTTTTTATTCCATCTGTTTTTAAAACAGTACTCAAATTGGCAGATGATATTACCTAGATAATCTTAAACTATGACCTAGAAATCAGATTAGGAATTAATAGAACCCCAAAATGTAATGTTAACCACAATTTTGCAACATTAATTTAGTAAGAAAAGTTGTTTGGCAATCTGAAAATGGTGTTGAATACATGAGAGCATAAGACAGACATTCCTCACAGCAAATCTTACAAACCTTATTAGAGAGTCTGTCAACTACTTAGATGTTTCTACAAATTTCCTATACATATTATACCTCCCCTGTCCTAATGATATATCCTCCTTCTCAATAATCATAAGCATCTAAAAGTAGATTGTCATTGTCTGACAATCACTGCCAACAAAAATAACTCCCACATTTTGTAGAACTCTTCTCTCACAGATATATGGCCATGCCAACTCTTGTGATTTCCCTTGATTCTTCCATCCCCTTGAGGTGATTTACTGATTATTTCTTATAATTTCTTATCACCACTTTATAGTAATTACCTAGAAGGCCATTGTTGGAAGTTGTAACAGATTTCAAAATATTTTATTTCTGTTTATGTGGTCATAATGGGGTTGTTAATTAACACATGGTGTCTCTATAGTCAAGTGTTATCCATTGATAGACAAGATCTTTATCCCCATATATCTATTGTACTCCTTACCCCAACTCATACATAGAACTGGTTGATAAAATAGTGAAAATCATCAACCCATGTTATTGTACATTTTTAAATAGCATTGGATCCAAACATATTTGTCATTGTGAGAATTATATATTTTAAAATAAATTGTTTTTAATATATTTTTATTGATTTCAGAAAGGAAGGGAGAGGGAGAGAGATACATAAACATCAATGATGAGAAAGAATCATTGATCGGCTGCCTCCTGCACACCCCACATTGGGAATTGAACCCTCAACCTGGGTATGTGCCCTGACTGGGGATCGAACCATGACCTTCTGGTTCATAGGTCAATGCTCAACCACTAAGCTATGCCGGTCGGGCTAAAATAAATTACTTACAAAATAAATACCCTGATATGTATATGATATCTGTTTTCCAGTATTACCCACATACCAGAGCAATTATTTTCTCCTTAAATACCACCTTCTAATTTGTGTCCACTAGCGCCCGGATAGCTGAGCCTGTGGGTGGTTAAAAATAAATGTAATAGTTATGACACACCGGTTATGCTATAACAGTGATGGCAAACCTATGACACGCGTGTCAGAGGTGACACGCGAACTCATTATTCTGGTTGATTTTTCTTTGTTAAATGGCATTTAAATATATAAAATAAATATCAAAAATATAAATCTTTGTTTTACTATGGTTGCAAATCCCAAAAAATGTCTATATGTGACACGGCACCAGAGTTTAGTTAGGGTTTTTCAAAATGCTGACATGCCAAGCTCAAAAGGTTTGCCATCACTGTGCTATAATATCCATAGTCAAAATATTCTAGCCATGATTTATGGGATGAATCTTTTCCCTCTCCAAAGGTCCCTTCTTTCCTCTGGTTTCATGGAGCTTTTTTAGAGGTATATCACTGTGTTTACAAATGATTCAGGTGTGCTTTTCTCAGACCTGCTCTTTTGCACTGACATAACTTATCTTTGGGCTCCTGTGTGGTATTCTTTAAAGTTATTGCCAATGCCAAGTCCTGGTACCTCATTTTTGTTTTAATTTACATATCCTTGATTTGATAGCATATGGTGTGAAGCCATTCTTTGGTGAGATGTCTCTTAAGGTCTTTGGCCCACTTCTAACTTAGTTTGTTTATTGTTGAATTTTAAGAGTTCTTTGCATATTTTGGATAACAGTCCTTAATGGGGTGTATTTTTGGCAAATATTTTTTTATAATTTGTGGCTTGTCCTCTGATTCCCTTGACATTGTCTTTCTCAAACCAGAAGGTTTTTATTTTAACAAAATCCAGCTTATCAATTATTTCTTCATGAAATGTCCCTTTGGTGTTATATCTAACAAGCCATTGCTTTATTCAAGCCTATGTAGGTTTTTTACTATGATATCATCTAGGGGTTTTATAGTTTTGTGTTTTATATTTGCGTCTGTGGTCCATTTTGAGTGGTGTGTGTGTGTGTGTGTGTGTGTGTGTGTGTGTGTGTGTGTGTGAAGGGTGTAAGGTTTGCCTACAGATTTATGTATATTTTTTTTACATGTCAATGTCCAATTGTTCTAGCATCATTGGTTAAAATGACTCTCTTTGGTCTAATGAAATGCCTTGGCTTCTTTGTCAAAGATCAGCTGACTGTAGTTATATAGTTAGAAATGTAGTTAGTTCTATTTCTGGGTTCTCTGTTCTGTTCCATTAATTCATTTGTCTGTTCTTTCAACAATACCATACTGTTTTGATTACTGTAGCTTTATAATTGGTCTTGAAGTCAGGTTGTATCAGTTCTCCAATTCTGTCCTTTGATTCAATATTACATTGGCTTTTCTGGCTCTTTTGCCTCATTACCATAGAATCCTATCTAATAATAGACAAACATGGTAATTAACCATACCTCTGCTACGCTTCCCATTGGCTAATCAGGGTGATATGCAAATTAACTGCCAACCAAGATGGCGGCCAGCAGCCATGCAGCTGAAGGGAAAATGAGGCTTGGTTGCCCCGGTGATGCAGGAAGCCAAGGTTTCCCGCCTGCGTGGCCCAGCTCTAAGCTACACTCTAAGCAACAATGTTTCAATTATAGAAGCTAAACAAACCCCAGAAACCTGCTTTCAGTCAGCCAGGCCTCAGAGCTGGAGCTGAAACAATGTTTCAATTATAGAAGCCAAACAAACCCAGATACCTTCTTTCAGCAGCCGAGGTCTCAAGAGCTGGAGCCGAGCCTCAGAGCTAAAGCTGGCTCTCAATTCCAGTGACAGCCATAGAAGGTAAATAAATCCCAGAATTAAAAAAAAAA
>NW_005370908.1:2448754-2457965 GCF_000412655.1 Myotis brandtii | reverse complement strand
ACCCTAACAGCAGAAGGACTGGGAATGACTGGTCACTATGACACACACTGACCACCAGGGGGCAGACGCTCAATGCAGGAGCTGCCCTCTGGTGGTCAGGGTGCTCTCACATGGGAGGAGCTCTGCTCAGCCTCAAGCCAGGCTGATGGCTGCCAGTACAGCGGTGGTGGTGGGAGCCTCTCCTGCCTCCTCAGCAGCGCTATGGATGTCCGACTGCAGTTTAGGCCTGCTCCCCGCTGGCAAGTGGACATCCCCCGAGGGCTGCCGGGCTGCCAGAGGGATGTCTGATTGCCATCTTAGGCCCACTCCCCCGGGAGTGGGCCTAAGCCAGCAGGTAGTCATCCCCTGAGGGGTCCCAGACTGCGAGAGGGCACATGCCAGGCTGAGGGACCCCCCCACCCCCGTGCACAAATTTTTGTGCACCGGGCCTCTAGTTTTATATAATAAAAGCCTAATATGCAAATTGACCGAACATCAGAACAACCAGTGGAATGACTGGTTGCTATGATGCATACTGGCCACCAGGGGGCAGACTCTCATTACAGGAGCTGCCCCCAGCCCTCATATTCCAGGCCAGCCAAGATGGGCACCTCCTAATCATCCCACTGGTCACCCTGCAGAGGGAGGTAACAGGCAGCGGTGGCAGGGGATGGGGCCGGTGAGTGGGTGGCACCAGGCCAGCCAAGGCGGGTGTCAGTGGCGCCCCCCTGATCGCCCTGCCAGTCACCCCACTGATCGACCCTGATCACTGTCTAGGCCTAGGGACCCTACCTGTGCACAATTTCATGCACTGGGCCTCTAGTCCTATATAATAAAAGGCTAACATGCAAATTGCCCCTTCGACAAGGGGGAATTCGACCAGAGGGTTGGGCCAGCCAGCCAACTGCCCGCAGCCCCTCCCCCTGGCTGGCCCCACCCCTGATGACCCCCACCCCAATTGTGGGAGGGGTTGGCTGGCCAACCACCCAGCCCCTCCCCCCAGCTCATCTGGTCAGACTCCACCCATGCATGAATTCATGCACTGGGCGTCTAGTTTTAAAATAAATTTCTTGGGGTAAAATGTAGAATGATGCTGTATTAAAATTCAGAAAAAGATTGCTGAAAAAGAATTTGCAGTTGTTTTGTATACTTAAGTTATACTATAAAATTAATAAAGTCTGTTTCCATATTTATATTTAGTCATTCCAAATCTATTATTTCACATGACATTAAAATATTTCTTGGCCTAACTGCTGTGGCTCAGTGGTTGAGCATCAACCTATACACCAGGGGATCTCTGGTCAGGACACATGCTAGGGTTGCAGGCTCAATCCCCAGTGAGGGAGCATACAAGAGGCAGCTAATTGATGTCGATGTTTCTCTCTCATCAATGCTTTTGTCTCTCTCTTGCTCTCCTTTCCTATCTCTAAAAATTAATAAAAAGATATATTTAAAAATGAAATATTTGTTAATTGAACTCAATGTATAACTCTGTATTCTACCTAAAGAGCATGTTTATTTTGTTACAGATAGGTTTCTCAAATGAGCATGAATTCTTTGTGACTATGACCAACAAGATTTTGGCATCTAGTTAGCATTCTATATATAAAGATGCTATAGATTGAAATATAAGATAATAAAAAATTTTACGACCACAGTAGGAAATGGCTAAGATAACTAGAGTTAATTACAAAAGAGAATATAAATAACTAATAAAGTTTTTTTAGAAGCTTTAACTAATTAGTACAGAAAAGCAAATTAAAACTGTATATTTTAAGTTTTAAAAAGATAATTCTGCATACTGTCAGGATAAAAGACATTCTCTTATCCTTTGAATTATATTTGAAACCACTTTTAGGTAGCAGATTTATAATTTATGTGATGAAACATAAAACATTTTTCGAACCATCTATCCAAGATAATAAAATATGTGCATAGATTTACACATAAAGATCGGCATCATTGTAGGCCCTTTAGAGTTATTTATCAACATCATGAAGAATGTTTCAGAAGTTTGTTAAATAGTTTCAGAAGAAAAGAAAAGTGAAACAGTGCGATATTGGAGGTGACTAAGGAGTCTTTGAAAGAGCCCTTTCAATAAATCATGGAGAGTGGCTTGTACTACCAGGGCACTGTTTTCAAACTTTTACGTTTTTATGAATCACCTTGAGATCTTGTTAAAGGCACATTCTGATTCAATATGTCTGGGTGGAGCCTGAGATCCTGTGTCTCTAACAAGCTCCCGGGGGGTGCTGAGGTGCTGTTTCGCACTAACTTCAGTAGCATGGTCTACCGAACATTGAAAGGGGGAGGGCTGTGAGACTACCTCTTACACTTACAAGCTATTTTGTTTCATAATTGAAGAGTAATTAATGTGTACTTTTTGTTGGACAGGGAATATGAATAAAAGACTTGTTTTTAGTGTTAAAACAATAAAATCATGGCCATAAAGGTGTCCTCTTTAGTGATTCCATGGCTATCGTGCCCTCAGGCATTCATAAGCTACAACCTTGGGGACATCTGTATTCATGAATGAGGTGACATTTGCCACATTTGTGTTAAATACATTGAGTTCACTTTAATTTGTGTGGATATCAGTAAGGAAAAATAGTTCAGGGAAGATATTACAGAAAGTGCAAGTCTTTAATACAGTCAAATGTAATGGAGAGCCTGTCAAATGCGGATTACCAGGAGTGGGGGTTGAAGAATGGAGACATTAGAGTAAGGGAAATGGTTTAAAACAAGATCACTTGACCATAAAAAATGGACTGTACAAGTTATATATGAAAATTAATGTTTATCATTGATAACATTAGTTCATGTCTTCCTGTCAACCCCAAACCACACACAATGTGCTAGCAATTTCCATCATTGTACAGAGGCTTTATTTTAAAACTTTGAAGAATACTGACATTTGTGGAGGTTTTGGAAAGAAGAGGGGAACCAATAGTAAAAGACTTTACTATTTTACCTCTTCTCAGGAGCACTTACATAAACTATAAAATTGAAGCTCTGTACTCTAAGAGAATGATTAGAAATGAATCAAAATTTAATCACAAATCAATAATTAGAGTCAAATATATTGCTGAACCTAATGACCTAAGTCATTGCTCAACCATTACTAAAAACGCTACTTTTTAAAACCATTTTGTATAACAACTGTTATTAAAATTTAGTTGGAAGCCTGGCCGGTTTGGCTCAGTGGTTGAGCATCGACCCCTGAACCAAGCAGGAGATCACAATTGAGTCCCACTCAGAGCATGTGTCTATGTTGTGGGCTCAATCCCCAGTAGGGGGCATGCAGGAGGCAGCCTGATAGATGTCTCTCTCTCATCATTGATGTTTCTCTCTCTTCTTCTCCCTTCCTCTCTCAGAAATCAATAGAAACATATTTAAAAATTTAGTTGGTAATGACATATTTACTCTTAATTTCACATGAATTGTTAAGGTGCTGTAAATTGTTTGTCTGTTACATATTGTTCACATAGACAACAGAGGTTGATATACAGGGTGTCCCAAAAAATGTATACACACTGTAATAGCTGATAGCTCAATTTTGAAAATGAAATGTATTTTAATAAACACTGCCTTTATAATTATTCAAAATGTACCCATATATTTTTGGGACATTCTATATTTAATAGTCTTAAAGAATATAAAACATATGGTTCCACATTCACAGTAACTGAGTTCTGATGTAGCAAATGCTGACCAAAAAAAGCTCCTGAGAATACTGCATGACCTAGGAATTAAACATAATCATCAAACGATGTTTGCAGACTCATCGAAGTACAACACTGCACCACCAGGCCTCTTGACCCTTCATGGAGGCATTGCCAAAAGGGGGCTGAGGTTGCCAACTAACATTTAAATGGACATTCTATGGAAAAATTAACCTCAAGTTATGAGATTATTTTTTTATTATCTGGCACTAAGCAATTAAGTAGCTTCTTAAAAAATTGTTAGAGTATGTCATTACCATTAAGAAATTGCTACTCACTGCTTCTTGTGTGTTAAGTAGTCATACTCATTTTACATGAAAAATTACTGAGATTAAAAGATGTATGCACTTACCATAGCTAAAAATGAACCCTATAAAGAGAATTAAACCTTCCTGCAATTTAATACTGTCTTTTGAGTGATAACTTGCTTGTTTCTCTAAAGAGAAGTTATCTTTTCACCATGTCTTAAAGCCATGGTTCAAGAAATGAATATGCTTCCACTCATATCTATAATAATAAAAACATAATATGCTAATTAGACCGGACATCTGAACGATCTTCCGGATGTCATTCTGGACGACCTTCTGTATGAAGCCATGGCAGGCGGGGGCTGAGGCAGAGGCTGCTGCCATGGCGAGTGGGAGCCTAGGCAGAGGCGGTTAGGGGAAATCAGGCAGGCAGGCAGGCGGGCAGTTAGGAGCCAGTGGTCCTGGATTGCAAGAGGGATGTTCGACTGCCAGTTTAAGCCCAATCTCGCAGGGATTCCTGTGGGATCGGGCCTAAACCGGCAGGTGGACATCCCCCGAGGGGTCTCAGATTGCTAGAGGGTGCAGCCCGAGCTGAGGAGCCCCTCTCCCCTTACCCCATGCATGAATTTTGTGCACCAGGCCTCTAGTGTTCTATAATGACAATTGACGAATATTCTTTTTCTTAAAAAGAAAGAGGACAGAGATCTGTAGCTACCATTCACCAGGCATATCTACCATGAAATGTCATATATCCTGAGTGGTCTAGTCCAAAGCTGAAACATTTTGAGGAATAATTTTTAAATTAATTCTCTCTCTAAGTCAGTAAATGTTTGATATGATTCTGAACATATGATCATTTATATTTACATATATTATCTACCAGATTTTAATGACTTTTAATATTTAAAAATACAAACTATTTGCATTAAATTAAATGTTGGCCAATATTAGCACTATTTGCAGAATGGAATTTAAGTGTATTTTTATCTGTAAACAGTATTCAATAACTATCATTATTTGCTATGGAATTCTGCTAGACCAGGAAATTAAAATGCCTCAATTATCAGAGATTATGAAGACATTTTATTATTAACTTATTTTTGTTGAATTTTCTAACTATAAAATGTAAATAGGATTCTACCACACCTTTCAATTTTTAACTTCTTTTCCTTTTCATTTGTCCTTTGTTCTTACCTAATACATTTTCAAAATTATAATAGCAAACCCCAAATAGACAAGTAAGCATTATTTTTAGAAAGTTAATACTTACAGATTTCAAAATATTGTTTTACCTTTGAAATATCTGGAAAAAATATTTAAATTTTTATGTATTTAAACATTTTCTATTTAATTCTGATTTGATTTTGTACTGGGTTTGCTCTAGAAAACTATAGAACAGTTAGATCAAGCTCCATGATCTCCTACACAAAGATATTTAAGTTGACTTTAAATAGTATATACACTATATATTCACATATATGCATAAACATACACATAAATAGAGGTATATAAATGCATATATACACATATACTCATATATCCATAAACATATACATATATACACACATATACATAGCAACTATCTACATCATATACATAAACAAATATATATACACCATATACATATTATAATAATTATACTTCTCTTGACCTCTATATAACTTTACTCAATTGGTTACTAACTGTGCAAAGATGTGGGCATGAGAGGCATGGAATAATTGCATCTTTTAGGAAAATATTACCAAGTTGGGGAGCCATTACACCTTAATATCATAATTGATCCAAAATGAAAAGACACTTTGGATGAGAAGGAGGAGAAAGGAGAGGGAGACAGACAGACAGACACACAGATGGAGAGAAGAAATAACACATCTGTCTCAGCTAGTCATTGAAGTATTATTTGTGGAGGAAGCATAATTTGATCTGAATTGGAAAGGACCATACTTAGAAGAAAGAATATGGAAGCTCTTCCAGGTAGCATTCAATATCCTAATCCTGACCCTGGTGGACAAGCTCTCACATTTACTATAACATTAACTTCAAGCCTCTGTGTTTTCTATTTCTGCACAATTTTGCTTACCCCACCCAAGTCTTCTTTGATCAATAAATTAAAAAACTTTTTGGAAATCTTATTTTGTGTTTACAGTTATATCAGGTTAGAGAAGATAACCACTAAATACTTTTCTTTAAAGAGTTAAGAATCTACTTGACAGCTAAAGGGCCAACCTGCTAAGGCAGTGGGAAGCCAAATTTCAATGCAAGTGGCTTCATAGATTCCTACTGCAGAAATCTGAGATCTAAGCCAGGAGTGTTTTTTGAACATCACAACTACATTCTAATTTGGCAGTGTAAAAGGAATACGGAATGTTACCCTCACTGCTGGTCTGTAGGGAATGTGCACACAGTAAGATAGAAGATTATATTGAGTCAAAGAAGACAATGCAACATAGCTTAGCTAAGATTCAGCCAGAAACTTAAGAATTTCTATTAGTGACATTGTAGATAGAGTTCATTTGAAACTAGGATCCCTAACACTTTCCTATTTTTTACATATGTATTTTCTTTCATGTACCCTTTATTTTCCTCATAATTTCCTGAATCTACCTCTTAAGTTTGGGAAGCAGCCTACATAAATGGTTTAACATATGTTATTGTTATGATGTGCTCATTACTAAGAAAAGCGTTTTACAGTAGTATTAACCTACTTGTGAATATAAGATTAGAAGAGCCCATTTAACTCAAGATACTTGTATTTCTGTAATAATTGGAGATATTATGTCCATTCCCGTAGTCTTTAAAAGTTATATTATAAAAATATTTTCAATTTTTTTTTATTACTATGAAAAATATTTATAAAATAGGATAGATTATTTTGTGTGTGTGTGATGAGCTGACATTTCATCATTTTAAAAAATTGTCCTCTATAGTTTTCTAAATTGCGTTCATCATTATAAAATGTCAGTCTCTGCAAAAGGCATCCTGAGATTTTAAGCATTTTCTATGATTAGATTGTTGTGTTAACATGCTACCAGATAGAAAGCTATGTTCACTAGCACTTCTCCTTGGGTACATTAAATTAATTGAGCATATTATGGCCTTTGCAGAGTGATCTTTTGCTTGTAAGTGATTCACGTTGCCTCCCAACCACACCGAACACCAAACTTTCACCAGAAACAGATGGAAGAACAATCTTTGGTCATTCTTCGCAACTTCAGGTTCATCCACGGAAAACTGAAATTCCTTGAAAGTTGACCTTAATATGCCGTTGACCAGATTTGTTTAACCTCAGGCTTGTGGTTCTACTGAGAAAGTAATCAACACAAGCAGATGGACCTCTCTGGGCTCACTTTCCTCGGGAATTAAAAATCTGTTGCTAAGACATATTCCTATCAAATAGTTTGATATCTCTATATGGCAGCACATCCCATCAATTTATGAGCCTGAACATAACGATGTGGTTACCTTACACACCTCCAGACTACTATTGGACATGATTTTTATTATGAAACTAGAGGCCCAGTGCATGATTCATGCACATTGAAAGTAAATTAATTAGAAGGTGGCCAGCGAGGTGGGACTGGGCGAGACTGACTGGACACGCCCTGGAGCCAACCTCCAGCAGTCCCTCCCTAGCCAGCCTCACCTGGGGCAGTGCTGGGGCTCAAAGGACATCTGCCAAGTGAGTGGGGTCCCTCTGGTAGGTGGGGTCCCTCAGCCTGGCCTGCGGGGATCAGGCCAAAACTGGCAGTCTAACATCCCCCGAGGGGTCCTGGGGTGTGAGAGGGCACTCTGCAAAGTTGCTGTCTCTCAGCAGCTCCTGCTTTGAGCATCTGCTCCTTGGTGGTCATAGCTACTGGCTGGTTGGCTCGTCGGCCGGTTGGCCGGTCACTTAGGCTTTTATATATATAGATAGTTTTTATTTTATTTTAAGAAAATTCTAACAAAATAAACACCATTTTTAAACATATAAGTTAAGAAAATTAAACATATTTACACATTTATGTAAATTTATATATTTATATATTCTTTATGTGCCCACCTGCTTTTCTGCATTATACCTTTTTCTCTGACATGCTTGGGCATTATTCACATTTTTAAAAAGCTAGCAAACTTTTCTCTTACTTTTTCATTCAATGCCATAGTTTTGTCCTATATTAAGTGATGATGCATTGCCAACCCTTTATTTGAATATGATAGTGCTGCCCATCTGGTAGTGTTATGAGTTGCATTTTTAATTTGCAGTTATTGATCCATTCAGACACTTTCTATTATTCTCATGATCATGAACAGAATTTTATGAGACAGATGCCTGGACCAAGTGGCAAAGTTAAACAGAGTCCATTTATATAACAGAATTTATGAAGTCCAAATTGTTCCAAGTAGATAACTTGAGTAGATGGCATAACATGTCAAATGTGCAATTAATTATTTTATGAATGTTTTATTAATAGGAGTTGTTTTTCTGGGAAAGGCTATGAAACACGGAATTCTTTCTAAGTCAGACAAAGGAATTAGCTTTTATATTGCTATTAACATTTTTACAATTCAGAAGAAAAACTTTAGGCATATAAATGAATTAATGTGGATGCAACTGAAATTAGTTGCTCATATTATGCCAATAATTACAGTCATTATTACAAAAAAAATTAAGAAATATTAATTTTATTTGTTTTAATGCAGTTATTTCTTAAAAATAGTTTATATGTCTTTATTGTTATTTATATTTGGTGAGATTATCATTTGCAAACTTTCTTTTAATTCTTGGATATGGTTTCTTTTTTAAAAAATTATTTATTATTTGAAGTATTACATATGTCTCCTTTTTCCCAAATTGACCTCTCCCTGGCCGCCCTCACCCCTGCCCCCTGTCTATGTCCATTGGCTATGCTCATATGAATGCATATAAGTCTTTTGGTTGATCTCCCCCCCCTCCCCCCATCCCCCCGCTTCCCTCATAGGTTGGGCAGTCGGTTCTGTTCCATGTTTCTATGATTCTGGTTCTATTTTTGTTCATCAGTTTATGTTGTTCATTATATTCCACAAATGAGTGAGATCATGTGATATTTATCTTTCTCTTACTGGCTGATTTCACTTAGCATAATGTTCTCCAGTTCCATCCATGCTGTTGCAAATGGTAAGAATTCCTTCTTTTTTACAGCAGCGTAGCATTCCATTATGTAAATGTACCATAATTTTCTAGTCCACTCATCTGCTGATCGGCACTTAGGCTGTTTCCAAATCTTAGCTATGGTAAATTGTGCT
>NW_005370908.1:2431392-2448573 GCF_000412655.1 Myotis brandtii | reverse complement strand
GCAATGTAGCAGGATACAAAATTAACACCCAGAAATTTATGGCTTTTTTATACACCAATAAAAAACTCACAGAAAGAGAAACTAAAAAGACAATCCCAGTTACCATTGCAACAAAAAAATTAAGATACCTAGGAATAAATTTAACCAAGGAGATAATCTATACTCAGAAAATTACAGGATGCATAAAAAGAGATAGAGGAAGATATAAACAAATGGAAGAATATACCATGCTCATGGATTGGGAGAATCAACATCATTAAAATGTCCATATTACCCAAAGCAATCTATAGATTCAATGCAATCTCCATTAAAATACCAATAGCATACTTCAAAGACCCAGAACAAACTATCCAAAAATTCATCTGGAATACAAAAAGACCCTGAGTAGCTGCAACAATCTTGAAAAAGAAGAACAAAGTTAGAGGGATCACAATACCAGATATTAAGCTATTCTACAAAGCCACTGTTCTCAAAAATGCCTGGTACTGGTACAAGAACAGACATATAGACCAATGGAACAGAACAGAGAACCCAGAAATAGACCCAAGCCAGTATGCTCAATTAATATTTGACAAAGGAGGCAAGAGCATACAATGGAGTCAAGACAGTTTCTTTGATAAATAGTGTTGGGAAAATTGGACAGATACATAAAAAAAGGAAAGAAAGAAAGAAAGGAAGGAAGGAAGGAAGGAAGGAAGGAAGGAAGGAAGGAAGGAAGGAAGGAAGGAAAGAAAAACTAGACCACCGACTTACACCACACACAAAAATAAACTCCAAATGGATAAAGGACTTAAATGTAAGATGGGAAACCATAAAAATCCTAGAAGAAGTCATAGGCAGCAACATAGCAGACATTTGTTGTAGCAATATCTTCACTGATACAGCTCCTAGGGCAGTGATGGCGAACCTCATTTTTTTGGTTGATTTTTCTTTGTTAAATGGCATTTAAATATATAAAATAAATATCAAAAATATAAGTCTTTGTTTTACTATGGTTGCAAATATCAAAAAATTTCTATATGTGACACGGCACCAGAGTTAAGTTAGGGGTTTTCAAAATGCTGACACGCCGAGCTCAAAAGGTTCGCCATCACGGTGCTGTCCTCTCCTCTGTTTTTACTCTTTTTACTTATGCTCTCCCCTCTGTCTGAAGTGCCATGTCCCCTGCATGTCACCAGACTGACTCTTGCTCCTTTAAAAAGACTCAGCTCAGCCCCTACCCTCATTCCATCCCATCCCAGGCTAGGAGACTTCCCTGGAATCCCGAGTCCCTGCCTGAGTCACCGTCCCAGTACTTAACCCTTTGACTGGACTTGGTGATTTCTCCCACTACCAGATCAAAATAAAAAGCTTCTGCACAACAAAAGAAACCATCAACGAAACAACAAGAAAGCCCACTGCATGGGAAAACATATTTGTCAATGTTATCACCTATAAGGGTTTAATCTCCAACATTTACAGGGAACTCATACAACTTAACAAAAGGAAGATAAACAACCCAATCAAAAAATGGACAAAGGACCTAAATAGACACTTTTTGAAAGAAGACATACAGAAGGCCAAGAGACAAATGAATGCAGTTATTTTTAAGGTTGTAAATATTTATCCTTTATTTCAGCCGTCATTTATTGGTTACCTTAAGGGCCAGCATTAGTCCATATGGTACCTTCGTGCAAGCTAGAAAAAGGTATACCTCTAGGAAGCCACAGCCCTATTCCAGGGATCTGTTTCTAGCAAGCAGTGCTAGAATTAAACCATCTTAGACTGGGTTAATGGGGAGGATTCAATACAGGAGGATATATTTAAATGCAAAAGAATGAATGAATGAGCAATGGACAAATATCCCTGAATTTCTGGGGAAAAAAAGGGAGATTCGGGAATGATGTGGAAACTGGGCTTTGTCATATTGCTTCTTCCAATTTGATAGAGGGAACAAAGAAAGAAAGGGTGATTATCAGCCCTGATAGGTGGTAAAATTTCATTGGTGACACAGTGAGAGAAGTCTTTGCTGAAGGAGATGACAAAACTGAGGGACCAAGGGCTGAGCTTGCCCACAGGGACATCAATATTGCCTATGGAATTAGTCAAATGAGGGTAGCAGCAGGAATATAAGTCTTCACAGGGGGCCCGAAACAGCTATGGTATTAGTAAAACAAAGTTAGAGTAACGTCGATTCAGCGTTTGTTTCTCAAAGAAATGGTTAAAAAAGTAGAGGTTATTTATTCACTTGCTTATTTATTCATGCATTCATAAATAAAGGTGTGTCATTGTTCTAAGAATGTCACTGAGAAACTTCCAAATATAAGTATTCACCAGGTGGGACAGAAAAAGAGGAAAACAGCTGCAAGGGGGGAGAGGGGTAAAGGTCAAGGTTCTAATAATCAGGAGGCAGGGGGAGAAGTTTGAAAACATCTTGTGTCTATAGACACTTTCACAGATTCCAAGAACATGCGGAGCTCTTTTCCTGGCTCTTTTCCTTTTCATTTAAGATGTTAAAAAGCAGTGGCTAATAATTAACCAAGTATAGATTGGCTTTTCATACTACCGACAATCCTTCATAAAGAATTAGTAAATATGAAGATGTCAAAAATAAATTATTAGGCTATGTTGAACAATTAAGCATGACTTTTAATTCTGGCACTAGATAAAATTCTCTATCTGAGAACACATTAAAGATAATCAATGTTGAATATAATATTCTGTGCAATACAACAGTGAGTGACCATGGAGAATAAAGTAGCTGAGCCATTTAGAAGGCATGTGTGGTAATCAGCACAGAGCCACAGAAATCATTCCCTGTGGGAATATCCTGATGAAAATTTTATGTCCATTTCCGGCCCTGCCCCGGTGAGCTATCAGCACAAAGGTCTGATTTTACTAGCATCACAGCTATTATATAAATCACAGGCTTATTTAGATCTATGCAAATTAACTTGTAGCATTATATAAATTTTGATAAATGCCTTAAACGCCCCCCCTTTTTTTTAGAAATTATTCTTTCCTTTCTAGTTTTAAATGCAATTAAGCTCGTTAAAATTTATTAGATTTTTACATTCTGGGTGCTGCATTTTGGAAATGCATGCCAACTATGGTTTACTTATTTTGTCTTGGAGTTCTTCTCATCATTCTTATACTAAACCATTTAAATGTAAGTAATGCACTCAATCAAGGTTTGACTTCATTGTACTGGGTATATACTTGGTAAATAAAAGTAATCTATGTTGTACGCAATTCTCATGAAACATGCAAGTGATATTTAACAATCTTAAAATGCAATTTTTATTCTTAAAAATGGTTTTCTTCAAAGTAAACAAGTTATTTGTTTTACTGCAAGTTCTCATCAATTTGAAAGATTAGTTGTAAATGTATTATAAAAAAATAGACATTTAGTTATTATTTACATATTATATAAAAGAAGGTGTTTTCACATTAAACTTTGTAAATCAATCAGGCAGAATCTTCTAGGTCAGTGGTTCTCAACCTTCCTAATGCCGCGACCCTTTAATACAGTTCTTCATGTTGTGGTGACCCCCAATTTCATTGTTACAAATTGAACATAATTAAAGCATAGTGATTAATCACAAAAACAATATGTAATTATATATGTGTTTTTTCCGATGGTCTTAGGCGCCCCCTGTGAAAGGGTCATTCAACCCCCAAACGGGTCGCGACCCACAAGTTGAGAACCGCTGTTCTAGGTTGACATGTTTCTGTTGCAAGCCATCTGTAGCTATAAATTCAGAAATGTAATCCTCAATGGAAATTGTTCATTTTCAGAAGTTACCCAGTCTTTGACAAATGGCAACAACACACACACACCTAAAATATGTAGGGTATAAATTAGAAAATATAGAAATAATTTTATCTTTCAATTACTAAAACCATATATGTATACCTGATCTATTAGTAATAATTATTAGAGATAAATTGTACATTGACATCACTTCAGGGATTTAACATTATTCATTTCAGAGTAAGGAACTTCAAGAAATGGACATCTATGGCAGGATTCAGTGATGTTGAAGAATAAAGAGGGAATTCTGGAGCATAAAACAAGATGATAAACATATGGCCAAGGAATAACTTCAAATGAGAATAAGTGCCTACTCTTTAGAAATACAAAGATATTTTCACTCACCTTCATTGCTTTTGAATTTCTGTCTCAAACAAAAAACAGACCACTTGAAGCTATGAGATGCAATAAAGGGAAAAAAATGAAGTCAAGCCCTAGCTGGTTTGCCTCAATGGATAGAGCATCAGCCTGTGGACTGAAGGGTCCCAGGTTCGATTCTGGCCAAGGGCACATGCCTGGGTTGTGGGCTCGATCCCCAGTAGGGGGTGTGCAGGAGGCAGTCAACCAATGATTCTCTCTCATCATTGATGTTTCTATCTCTCTCTCCCTCTCCCTTCCTTTCTAAAATCAATAAAATATATATTTTTTAAAAATGAAGTCAATTGAGTAATCTATTTCTAAAATTATCTGTTTATACAATTTAATAAAAAATACTTCTCAGCCACACAAAAAAAGAAATGGCTATAAACAAATACCTTTCAATAATAACTTTAAACGTGAATGGACTAAATGCTCCAACCAAAAGACATCGAGTGGCTGAATGGATAAAAAAACATGACCCATACATCTGCTGTCTACAAGAGACCCACCTCATTAGAAGGGACTCACACAGACTGAAAGTGAAGGGATGGAAAAATATCTTTCACGCAAATGGAAAGGAAAAGAAAGCTGGGGTAGCAATACTTATATCAGACAAAATAGACCTCAAAGTGAAGGCCATAACAAGAGATAAGGAAGGCCACTTCATAATACTAAAGGGATCAATACAACAAGAAGATATAACCCTGGTAAACATATATGCACCCAATGCAGGAGCACCCAAATACATAAAAAAACTCCTGGAAGATATCAAAGGAGAGATCGACAACAATACAATCATAGTAGGGGACTTTAATACACCACTGACACCACTGGATAAGCCCGCTAGACAAACAATCAGCAAAGAAACAGCAATCCTAAATGACTCACTAGATCAGATGGACTTAATTGACATCTTCAGAACACTTCACCCCAAAGCCATGGAATATACATTCCTCTCAGGTGCTCATGGGACATATTCAAAAATAGACCACATATTGGGTCACAAGCAAAGTCTCCACAAATTCAAGAAGATTGAAATCATAAAAAGCTTCTTCTCAGACCACGATGGCATAATGTTAGAAATAAACTACAATAAAAACAACCCAAAATACTCAAACACTTGGAAGCTGAATAGCATGTTATTAAATATTGATTGGGTTACCAATGACATCAAAGAAGAAATTAAAAACATCCTGGACACTAATGACAATGAAAACACAACAATCCAAAACCTATGGGACACAATGAAAGCAGTCCTGAGAGGGAAGTTTATAGCTCTACAGGCCTATCTCAAAAAACAAGAAAAAATGGTAGTAAATCATCTAACTCTTCAACTCAAAGAATTAGAAAGAGAGCAACAAGAAAACCCCAGAGTGAGCAGAAGGAAGGAGATAATAAAGATTAGAGCAGAAATAAATGACATAGAGACCAAAAAAACAATACAGAAAATCAATGAAACCAAGAGCTGGTTCTTTGAAAGGATAAACAAGATCGACAAACCTCTAGCCAGGCTCACCAAGAAGCAAAGAGAGAGGACCCAAATAAACCAAATCAGAAACGATAGAGGCGAAATAACAACAGACCCCACAGAAATACAAATGATTGTTAAACAATACTATGGACAGCTCTACTCCAACAAACTAGACAACCTGGAGGAAATGGACAAATTCCTAGGAAAATACAACATTCCAAAACTCAATCAGGAAGAATCTAAAAATCTCAATAGGCCAATAACTATGGAAGAAATTGAAGCAGTCATCAAAAAGCTCCCAGCAAACAAAAGCCCAGGACCAGATGGCTTCTCAGGGGAGTTTTACCAAACTTTCAAGGAAGAACTAAAACCTATCCTCCTCAGACTACTACAAAAAATTCAGGAGGAAGGAACACTTCCAAGCTCATTCTATGAAGCCAGCATCACCCTAATACCAAAACCAGGTAAAGACAACACAATGAAAGAGAATTACAGGCCAATATCCCTCATGAACATAGATGCCAAAATCCTCAACAAAATCTTAGCAAATCGGATCCAACAGTACATCAGAAGGATCATACACCATGACCAAGTAGGATTTATCCCAGGAATGCAAGGATGGTACAACATCCGTAAATCAATAAACGTAATACATCACATAAACAAATTGAAAGAAAAAAACCACATGGTCATATCAATTGATGCAGAAAAAGCATTCGACAAAATCCAACACCCATTTTTGATAAAAACTCTCAGCAAGGTGGGAATAGAAGGATCATACCTCAACATAATAAAAGCCATATATGACAGGCCCACAGCCAACATCATACTCAATGGACAAAAACTAACACCATTTCCCCTAAGAACAGGAACAAGACAGGGATGCCCACTCTCGCCACTCCTCTTCAACATAGTCCTGGAAGTATTAGCCATTGCAATTAGACAAGAAGAAGAAATAAAAGGCATCCAAATTGGAAAAGAGGAAGTAAAACTGTCCTTATTTGCAGACGACATGATATTATACATACAAAACCCTAGAGACTCCATCAAAAAACTACTAGACTTAATACATGAATTTGGCAATGTAGCAGGATACAAAATTAACCCCAAGAAATCTGAGGCATTTCTATACACCAATAGTGAACTTTCAGAAAGAGAGATTATAAAAACAATCCCATTTACCATCGCACCAAAAAAATTAAGATACCTAGGAATAAACTTAACTAAAGAGGTAAAAGACCTCTACTCAGAAAACTACAGGACGTTGAAAAAAGAGATAGAGGAAGACATAAAGAGATGGAAGAACATACCATGTTCTTGGATTGGTAGAATCAACATCATTAAAATGTCCATACTACCCAAAGCAATCTATAAATTCAACGCACTTCCCATTAAAATACCAATGGCCTACTTCAAAGATCTAGAACGAACTCTCCAAAAATTCATCTGGAATAAAAAAAGACCCCGAATAGCTGCAGCGATCCTGAGAAAGAACAAAGTAGGTGGGATCTCAATGCCAGATATCAAGCTGTATTACAAAGCCACTGTTCTCAAAACTGCCTGGTACTGGCACAAGAACAGACATATAGATCAGTGGAATAGAATAGAGAGTCCAGAAATTAGCCCGAACCAATATGCTCAATTAATATTTGACAAAGGAGGCAAGAACATACAATGGAGCCAAGATAGTCTCTTCAATAAATGGTGTTGGGAAAATTGGACAGATATATGCAAGAAAATGAAACTAGACCACCAACTTACACCATACACAAGAATAAACTCAAAATGGATAAAGGACTTAAATGTACGACAGGAAACCATAAAAATTCTAGAAGAATCCAAAGGCAACAAAATCTCAGACATATGCCAAAGCAATTTCTTCACTGATACAGCTCCTAGGGCAGTTGAAACTAAAGAGAAAATGAACAAATGGGACTACATCAAAATAAAAAGCTTCTGCACAGCAAAAGAAACCATCAACAAAACAACAAGAAAACCCACTGCGTGGGAAAACATATTTGCCAACGTCATATCTGATAAGGGCCTAATCTCCAAAATTTATAGGGAACTCATACAACTTAACAAAAAGAAGATAAACAATCCAATCAAAAAATGGGCAAAGGATCTAAATAGACACCTTTCAAAAGAGGACATTCAGAAAGCCAAGAGACATATGAAAACATGCTCAAAGTCACTAATCATCCGAGAGATGCAAATCAAAACAACAATGAGGTACCATCTCACACCTGTCAGAATGGCTATCATCAACAAATCAACAAACGACAAGTGCTGGAGAGGATGTGGAGAAAAAGGAACACTTGTGCACTGCTGGTGGGAATGCAGACTGGTGCAGCCACTATGGAAGACAGTATGGAGTTTCCTCAAAAAACTGGAAATGGAACTCCCATTTGACCCTGTGATCCCACTTCTAGGAATATATCCCAAGAAACCAGAAACACCAATCAGAAAGGATATGTGCACCCATATGTTCATAGCAGCACAATTCACCATAGCTAAGATCTGGAAACAGCCTAAGTGCCCATCAGTAGATGAATGGATTAGAAAACTGTGGTACATCTACACGATGGAATACTATGCTGCTGTAAAAAAGAAGGAACTCTTACAATTTGCAACGGCATGGATGGAGCTGGAGAGCATTATGCTAAGTGAAATAAGCCAGTCAATGAAGGAAAAATACCACATGATCTCACTCATTCATGGATAATAAAGACCATTACAAACTTTTGAACAATAATAGATACAGAGGCAGAGCTGCCTCGGGGGTAAGAGATCAACTGAAGGACTTGTATGCATGCATATAAGCATAACCAATGGACATAAGACACTGGGGGGTAGGGGAGGCCAGGGGATTGTCAAGGGCGGGGGAAAAAAGGACACATATGTAATACCCTTTGTAATACTTTAAGCAATAAAAAAATTAAAAAAAAATACTTCTAAGACTAATGATCAGTTACAATACTAAATAAATAATACTTAAAATTAATTAATAGAAATTAATTAAAATTTTCATCATTGTAATGTATTTTATGGATTTTATAAACTGTTAATTATCCAGAATATAAAAACTTTTAAGACATTTCAAATTGAAAACTATGGTTTTTAAATAAAAATTTTAATATATTTTATTAATTTTTAAGTACACTACTAAAAGCTAGAAACAAATATAGATACAGATTATTATCTAACTATTGTTATGATAGTTCTTTTTTTATTTGATCCTCAGAACCTTATGAAATAGATGAATTGAGTATTTCTATGTTCACTTACATGTCCCCAAAATTAAACTCTGTTCAAGTACTTGGCAAAATTGCTGAGAATATTTATAGATTTCCAAATGATTGAGTTTTCATTCTTCTTATAATTACTGTGTAAGTGTTCTGTAAACTGCAAAGTGCTATGCAAATATTAGCTACTATTATTAGGCTCTTTCAAAAACATCTTCTAAGGAAATATGAAAATATATATGGTCTAGTCTAGTACATATCTATAGTTCAGCAAGGCATGTATTTTTGGACTGTACTCCTTATAGAGAGCTCATTGGTATTTACATGCTCACCTTACACACCAATGCAGACTCTATTATTCTCCCTGCCATGAAGAATTTCAAGGAAGTTAAGGAAAATCTGGATTATTTTTTCAAAATATAGTTCCAAACATCCTAGATATTTAGAGCAGAATAGTTTGTATTGTAAAATTTGTATAATTTTTATGGTCATCTTTTGATTGTGTCATCTTTATTTTATACTTCATTTGCACTGGATTTTGCAGGTCACAATATATTTTACATTATACACACACACACACACACACATATGTATATATATATACACACACACACACACACATATAGAGAGAGAGAAATTTCAATATATATATATTTCAATATATATTGATATATATTGATTTCAATATATTTATTTCAGAGAGGAAGAGAGAGGGAGAGAGAGATAGAAACACAATGATGAGAGAGAATCATTGATTGGTTGCCTCCTGCACGCTCCCACAGGGGATCTAGCACACAACCCTGGCACATGCCCTGACCAGGAATGGAACTGTGACCTCCTGGTTCAGAGGTCAATGCTCATGCCGGCTGGGCCACATTCATATTTTATTTGAAAGACTTCACATACTAGTAGATACATTTCATAACAATACGGCAACTAAGTTTTCTAACCATCATGATATACTGGCCTGTGCTGACGAGGGCTCTTTGTAAGGCAGGAGAGTTTTTGCTTTTTAGGAAACATGTCTGGAGAAAGATACACAGCAGACATGGAACATGCAATGCAGAAAGATTCCCATTCCCTGAGAGAGTGCAAACTGTCATTGATTTGCAAAGTAATAAAAAAAATAATCAAAACTGAGACAAATGAGATACTTAAATATAGGTGCTAGGATTTGAAGAAGAACATACCGCATTAGTGCGATTATATGGTGGAGATAAGGGGAAAAAAGGTAGAAGGAACAGAAGGAGTGATGAGTTAAAACATTTTTAAAAGTGAAGATTATGTTTAGGTTATAAGTTTTCCATTTTGGCTAGACCATGGAGTGATTTTAGGGATGAATTTGTGTCCAGGTGCAGAATACATAACCATAATGCTAAGAATTTTGGCCCTATACAGTATGCAATTCAAATGTCAAAAAAATAACTAAACACATTAAGAGGTTTATTTGGGTAAATGGCCCATAGTGGACTTTCTCCCAGAAAGGGGGAAGAAATGAGCAGGTAGGACTTTCTGTTTGGACAGAAGCTGGAAGGCAGAACATCTTGTTCAATGGCCCTGAGCACCTCCAGATGTATTAGTGACATTAGAATAATGAACTTGATTATAGTGGTGGGGGAAAAAAAAGCCAAAGGTTTTGAGCAATTTCAAACATTTTTCAAAGTATTTTTCCAGTGATTACAGATTGGAAATGGGTATTTTCTTGTTGTTCTATCTCTTGCATACATTTCTATCTTCCAATTTTCTGTTGTTCTAACCAGAACCTTGTAATATATTATATTTTTTACTTTAGTGTTCTTGCTCTTGTCTCACTTTGTTTCTCTGTTTTTTTTCTCTCAGATATACAGTTTAGCATAAAAATCATGGTTAAGATAAAGTTCAATATAGTTAATACAGAAGATATAGAAATCAAAGATGTATTAAATAACAGATGGATTGATTTTTGTTTTAAAGTAGCAGCTATGAAACTCTTAAAGGAATTAATATAGCATGCAGTAAACTAGAAAGGTTATACAGAGTGTATTCAGTGTATTTATTGGACAAATAAAAATAAATATTTATAGCCAGTTAACTTGGTAGATGAAATATTTGTAAAATAAGAACTTAAATATTCTAAAAAAAAAAAAAGCAGATAAAATAATGTGGTCATTTTTGTTATTGGAAAACCAAGTTGAATCTTTTCTTTCATTTACTATCCACATCTAAGTTAATATTCTCCATAGAGCTAATTGATCATAAAGTTTCTTATGCATTTTTTACACCTTCCAGGAGAGTTGTCGATGTGATAATTCCCAGATAAAATTTTAATGCTGTCATTTAGCAACTTCTAGAATCCACATATTATCTAGATTCCTGAAGTTGAAATGAAATTTCTATTCCCCACCTTTATTGTTTGGGAATAAGTCCTAGAGAAAGGAGAGAAGTAATAGGCTATACAGAATTAACAAACACAGACTCAACACACAGCTGTGGGCTGAGAAATTTGCTTTTGTCTAACAGGGAAGAAATGTATTTATATTGTTTAAATCATATTTAACCAGTATACTACTTTGAAGTTAAAATTTAATAAAAACTCAGTTGTTGAAGTGTAGTTAGTAGAAGCTACTAACTACACTTCAACAACTGAGTTTTATTATAGAGTGATTGTATCTAGTTTCTCTACCATCCTATCTAATAAAGAGGGACTATGCTAATTGATCCTCATACTGTCGCAAAGATGGCGGTGCCCACAGCCAACAAGGAGGGAATATGCTAATTGACTGCCCCACCCTCAAAGATGGCAGCGCCCACAGCCAATAAGGAGGGAATATGCTAACTGATTGCCCCACCCTCAAAGATGGTGACACCCACAGCCACAAGATGGTGGTGTCCAGTCCCCTCAGCCCCCCAGTCACCCAGGGCCAGCCTGAGGTGCAGGCAAGCCTTGGATTCCGGCTTCCCAGCCGCCCAGGGCCACCCGAGGCTCAGGTAACCAGGGCTAGCCGAGGCTTGCACTGCCGGCAGTGGCAGCAGCAGAGGTGTGATGGGGCGTCGCCTTCCCCTGATCACTGGGTCGGCTCTCGCCCCTGAGGGCTCCTGGACTATGAGATGGGGCGGGTCAGGCTGAGGGAACCCCTCCTCCAGTGCATGAATTTTCATGTACCGGGCCTCTAGTTGGTTAATAATAAATGACAAAAATTCATGTTAGAACATTACTAGAATTTTCCTTAGGAAACAGATTGCTACTACTACCTTTAGATAAAAGAAATTACTTGTGTTAATTTTCTAACACCTTTATAAGGAACATTATTGGAATTTAGGTAGTTTTTTTTTTTACATAAATATTTTAGTCCCCCAAATTGACAGCTGTTCTGTGTCTCTGCTTGCACACAGGTAGCACATTATTAAAATGGATGAGAAGTGTTTACTTTCCTTCTTTGGTTAAGTGACATATTCACTAGCTATTCACTTAGTTTATCTACGTAGTTTCATTGAGTATGGAAAGAATAAAATAAATATAATTTTATATCCTGAACTAGATATAAATATTTTTATATTTCCATAATACCCAAGAATAGTAAAATTCTTTCTTTCTCTCTCTCTCTCTCTCTCTCTCTCTCTCTCTCTCACACACACACACACACACACACACACACACACATTAAGTATGCTATATTCCAATCATGAAGAAATTGTTTCTATTTTTATCAAATGACTCATAATTCACTTGGGAGACCTTAAGAGTACCCTTTGAAATCATCATGAGTATGCCGTTAAGTTATATAAATTACAACATTAGTGCTAAAAAGAGCTTGATGCTGAGTTTTTTAAAATTGATTTCTATTGAGGTATTAGTTGGTGTAATAGGAAATGAATAGGCTTCAGTGCAAAAAGGCTTAACCTGGCACTATGACTTATTAGCTTTGTGGCATTTGGCTCTGAGCCTTGGTTTCCTCATCTATTAATGAGAAAAGCAGGACTTAACTTACAATATTGTTTAAGGACTAAAGGTAATAATTCTTTGAAGAGTGCCTGACAAATGCATCATGGGCATTAAATAAATGCTTGCTTGAGTTTTGTGTTCTTTAGATGTATCCAGGGAACTGTATCAAATGGACTCAGAATTTCTTATATCCAAAGACACAGTTTTAATTCATCCACAAAGGACTGATAATTCTTCACAAAATAGATCATTTAAATAGTTCCCAATGGCAATGTACTGGAAGTGATAACCAGCGATGTTTGCATAGACAGAATGGTCTATCTCCTAAGAGAATATCTACTCAATATACTAGATCAACCATTTTCATGGTGAGAAAAATGAGGAAAAGCAAGTCTCACAAAGCTATGATACCTGTTGATTTGTATAAATATATTTCTGAAGTGTCTTATATTTAATTCCAAAATTGTATTGTGACAAACTACATATTGGTATATTAGATTTTCACAAAAATATAGTTATCATTAATTTATAAAAATAATCCTATCGTTAGGCCTTTTCTAATTCTTTCAATACTACATGTTCTAATAATAGATACAGAGGCAGAGTTGCCTCGAACAGACTGTCAAACTACAGCAGGAAGGCCGGGGAGGGTGTGGGGGCAGGCGGGAGGGTAAGAGATCAACCAAAGGACTTGCATGCATGCATATAAGCATAACCAATGGACATAAGACCCTGGGGGGGGTAAGGGAGGCCAGGGGATTGTCAAGGGCGGGGGAAAAAAAAGGAGAAACATGTAATACTCTTTGTAATAATTTAAGCAATAAAAAAATATATATATAAAAAAATACTACATGTTCTATAAGTACATTAAAGAAGACTATAGAAAAATCAAAGAAAATATGCTCAAGGCCTTTGGGAAATTGATATCTGACTTCCTATGTGTTCACACTAAAAGACTTGTCTATTTTATTATTCTTATTGATAGATGGCAATCTGATTTGTTATAATATCTAGTGTTTTAATACCTAATATTCATTTAATAGATATGTTTTAGTTTGTTTTGTGACACCCAAAATATGTATATAAGAATAGTCTAAAAATTAACTTTATTCAACCCATAAATATTTATCAAACAAAATTAGGCCATTTTCAGAAAGTCCCCAAATTATTTTTCTATTTTCTCTAACTTTTTCTTTCAAACTTATAAAGGCAGCAGAGGGCATAAAAATAATGATTAATTTTATAGTCCCACCATATCCCTGTCTTTTTCAAACCCATTCCTAAGGTATTATGTGTGGATATAGGGATTCCCTTGGGAAATGATGAGAGGAAACAATAAATTTAGTTGTCAGAGTCTATCAGTGAGGATTCTTTTTGACATGACTTAATCAAATGGGTTTAGATAATAGGTAATTTATTATTTATATTGTTGAAGGACAAATGAAAGGTGAGCTTCAGGATTGGTGGATACACTGGTTCAACAGTGTAAGCAAGGACTTATTTTTATCCTCTTATTCTGTGATCAATAGCGTCTATCTACTTCATTTTGGTTGGCCTCATTAATATGAGATGACTTCCAGGAGTCTGCAGGACTGTAGGAGCCTTTGATGAAATCCCATGGCAGGATGCAACTGCCCATTCCCTTGAATAGTAACAAGTAAATATCTGTTGAAAGACAATTTTCTGTGAGTCTCTCATGTTTTATACATTTTCTTAGAAAATGAATTAACTGTTATTTTGTTGTTGTTGTTGAAGATTATTTTTTAATGTTGTTTGTATAGCAAACAGCCTTGGTGGATAGAGACTGTCTTCTTGAGCAGAAGGGTGATTTGTTTCCTGACCAGGGTAACAAATACAGTATTTCCCACCCACCAGGGCAAAGGATAGTGCAGGATTGAGGATGGTCCTTTATAAGGTTTGGTATTTCCTCAAATTAGCACTTCTCATCTGTGACATTGATCACTAGACCCACTGTGTGTGTGGCATTCACCAGAGTGCTCCTCATCTCCCTGATGGGGATTAGGGTGCAAGAGGAATAGACCTAGTAGGTCTTCATATCTTTGGCAGCATCTAAAAAAACACTGTGGCAGGCTAACTTTTAAATTGCAAGTAGAATAAAATCTCAGAACCTTCACAGTTCTTTGCACATTCTAAAAACATTTCTAGCAAACTCGTTTCCCAGGAAATTAGACAAAGTTGAGTTGCCTATTGTTCCCAAACCAATTGCCAGCAGTAAGAATGGACTACAATTAGAAGAAGCAACCCCATGACTTGAGCTGAAGCCAATTCTCAAACTATAGATAGAAAAAGTTCTGTTATTCAATAGATGGAAGAAGAATGGATTAGAATTTGGAGACTCAAATAAAATGTTAGGTTGGAGTTTAACAACCAAATAATGATAGCATCAAGAAAGATTATGTATAAGAAAGACATGGGGGTTAAGGCTTTTTTTTATACTTTATGATAGGATTGGTGAGACAAGCCCAAAAGAATGCTGTTCTGTGTATTTCTAAGCTAGTTAGTAAAATCTATTTTAAGGAGATGTGTTGATTATTATACCCTAAATCCCAATTCTGTTATCTTAATATCTGCAGCACATATATCACATGTTCTGTGTGTATCTCATTTTGTTCAGTTAATTTATTATTAATTTTAAAGATCTTTTTTCAGTCACAGAAAATAGGTAAAATTCTCTTCAAATCTCAGAATTGGCAGAGATGATAAACCCTTTTTTTTTAAAATCCTCACCTAAGGATATTTTCTCCATTGATTTTTTTAAATTTCTTTATTGATTAAGGTATTACATATGTGTCCTTATCCCCCCATTGCCCCCCCCTACCCCCCATTCATGCCCTCACCCTTCTGTTGTCTGTGTCCTTTGGTTAGGCTTATATGCACGCCTACAAGTCCTTTTTTTTAGAGATCAATGGAAGGGGGAGAGAGAAACATCAAGGTGAGGGAGACACCTGGATTGGTTGCCTCCTGCACGCACCCCAACCCAAGTCCAGGGATAGATCCTGCAACTGAGGTATGTGTCATTGACAGGGAATTGAACCTGAAACCCCTAGATCCTTGAGCTGATGCCCTAACCACTGAGTAACCAGTCAGGGCTGATAAATCATTTAATAACAGGACTTATACTAATGCATAAGTATAAGTTTAGATTATTAGTTTTTGTGCTTTTTAAATAAATCCTTACAGATGTGTACATAAACAATAAATGAATTTCACAATTTTAGTAAAACAATCATATCCTACATTTATTTTTCACTACCAACTGACTTTAGTTTAACACCAGAGGATTTTCCTGAGAGTGTTGAAAATTAATATGGCACTTGACATTTACATTTACTACTTGAGTGGAGTAACATAGCATTGTAGGGAACTGTTAACATGTTGGTCACAGAGTTACAGAAATATCTCATCTGCCCTAATGCTCAGTGGTGCATAAGAAACATTGAAATTTCCCAGAAAGATAAAAGGAAGGGAATCTGTCCGAATCTTTAATAAGATGAAATTAAGATGCAAAATTATTTATTTGTTTACCTTATATTCTTTTTTTAAAATTAAAACTTTATTATGGAAAGTATTACATATGTCACCTTTTTCCCCCATAGACCCATTCTAGCCCACCTCTGTCCCTGCCCCAGGCCTTCACCACTCTATTGTCTGTATTCTTGGGCTATGCATATATGTATGCAAGTTCTTTGGTTGATTTCTTCCCACCCATCCACCCACCTCTGCCTTCCCTCTGAGATGCTACAGTCTGTTCCATGCTTCTATGTCTCTGGATCTATTTCGTTCATCAGTTTATTTTGTTCATTAGATTCCACATATGAGCGAAATCATGCAATACTTATCCTCTGACTGGCTTATTTCACTTAGCATAATACTCTCCAGGTCCCTCCATGCTGTCTCAAAGGGCAAAATATACTTCTTTTTTGCTGCTACATAGTATTTCATGGTATCAATGTACCATAGCTTTTTTATCCACTCATCTACTGATGGGCATTTGGGCTGTCTCCAGATCTTAGCTATTATAAATTGTTTTGCAATGAATATAGGGGTGCATATATTCTTTCTGATTGGTGTTTTGGGTTCCTTAGGATATATTCCTAGACATGGGATCACTGGGTCAAATGGCAGTTCCATATTTAAGTATTTGAGGAAACTCCATACTGTTTCCGTAATGGTTGGTTGCATAAGTCTGCATTCCCACCAACAGTGTACTAGGGTTCCCTTTTCTCCACATTCTTTCCATTTGTTGATGAAATGAAAACTATAATGAGGGGCCACTTCACATCCACAAGGGTGGATAAATATATATACAGTGGGGCCTTGACTTACGAGTGTCCCGACTAACGAGTTTTTCGAGATATGAGCCGTCTCT
>NW_005370908.1:2422345-2431197 GCF_000412655.1 Myotis brandtii | reverse complement strand
CTCGTAAGTCAAGGCCCCACTGTGTGTGTGTGTGTGTGTGTGTGTGTGTGTGTGTGTGTGTGTGATTTTAATATATAAAATCAATATATATTATTGATTTTAGAGCGGAAAGGAGAGGGAGAGAGAGAGAAAAACATCAATGATGAGAGAGAATCATTGATTGGCTGTTTCCTGCAAACCCCGCTCCCCTTCTGGGGAGCAAGCCTATAACTTGGGCATGTGCCCTGTCTGGGAATCGAACCGTGACCTCCTGGTTCATAGGTTGAAGCTCAACCACTGAGCCACACCAGCTGCACTGGGTATACTTTTTTTAAATGGAAATAATAAGCATTACCAAAGGTGTGGAATCATTTTAACTCTTGTACACTACTGTTGGGAATGTAGTATGTATCAGTGACTATAGAAGACAATTCAGCTTTTCCTCAAAATGTTCAACTTGACCCAGCAATTCCACTCCTAGATATATACACAAAGGAATTGAAAATGAGTACTCAACTACCTGTGCACCCATGTTCATGGCAGCATTAATCACAATAGCCTCAATGCCCAGCACCTGGTGAATGTAAAAACAAATAGTGACACATACACATAGTGGAATATCATTTACCCATAAGAATAAATGAGGGACTCGTATAATGTGGATAAGCCTCTAGGACAATATACTAAGTGAAAGAAGCCAAAACAAAAGGTTACATACGATATGATTCTAATTACATGAAACATTCAGAGTAGATTAATCCATAGGGACAGAATGCAGAGTGGTGGTTGCCAGGGGCTGGTGGGTGGTGGTGGGCAAGTGGGGAGTAAAATCTTAATATGTACCAGGTTTCCTTTCAGGGTGATAAAAATGTTTTGGAACTAGACAGATGTAGTAGGTTAATAACATTGCAAATACACAAAAAGCCACTAAATTGTTTAATTTAAAATGGTGAACTTTGTTTTGTAATATTTATCTCAATAAAAACTTTAAGAGTTTGTTCATTGTTTTTTTTTTTTAAAAAGTGGCACATTACCATCAAGTAGAATATTCAGTAGCATAAACATGTGGCTTATAACTTGTTTTAACATATAACATTTTTTAGAAATCAAATATAGCTCGATGTTATAATATTTATCATGTAAATGTTTAGTCACTGATTTCAGAATTCTTAATATAGCTTCAATTCATAACCTTTCAGCAAAAACTAAAATTTTTGTGATATTTATATATTCCTCTCTTTATATCATGCTAAGGAAGGAAAAAAAATCTAATGTGATTTAGATTCAGCATCTTTCAGGGTAAATGCTTAACTGTTATAAAGGGGTTTTGGGGGTGTCTATTTTCTTAATCTAAATGATAGCCCACATATTTCAAAATTAAATTGAAACTTCATCTACCAGTTTCACTTAGTCTGTTCCAGTGAAGAACTTTTGCTTTAAATAAACTTTTTGCAAATAATAAATATTTAATTATCCAACTTCTCTTTCAATACAAGTAAACCAAATGACTCAAATTCATTTGTATTGAGACAGATTTTTTTCCAAAACACAGCTATATTTGAAAAGATTTAAATTCCTGATTTAAGGACATTTCAAACAGTTGTCTTATAAGAAATTCTTTTTATTTTTTGATAAGAGAGTTGCTATCAAAGGTTTGCAGTGCCTGTCCCCTTAACCTTTACAGTGACAATTTCAAATAATGGAACAAAAAAGACCTTTATCTGTCTTGTCCAGGCACTATTTAGGACCCAAAGTTCATTCTTGGCACATTCACTAAGCATAATGGATATCCCTGATGGCCTTTGATAATTATGTGGCATTAACATGAATGATGAATCACTAAATACTTCGATGCTGTTTATTTAGTGTGGGTGATAAATCTCAATTTAAAAGTGTTCTTCTAAGTGTTAAAGATTACATTCATCCTGTTTTGCTTACTTAGATTGGTGGAGTTGTTTTTTTTTACATTAAGCTCATATTTTTATTGTCACCAAGATAAGATATTCTAAGTACTTTTCCTTCACTGCTCTTCTTTAGAACATATTGATCCTTTATTTTATTTTCTATCTGCAGCCAGGAGAGAGATGGGCCAGTTCACCCATCAGAACATAAAGCTTCTTCTTTTCTTTTCTTTTTTTTTTTTGCATAATCAGTGAGATAAGTGCTGGGTTCTGAGACTGAATTCCTAGTGACACAACTTACATCCTTAAGCATTCCTTGAGGAACTTGTTGCAAGTGCCTGTGAGCCAGAAATTGTAGCTAAAAAGAATAAGGCATACCAAAGCCAGAAGTCAATGCAACCTGAAGCCTGATATTCACACATAATTCCATGATTTCCAAGAGAAGAAAAAAGTAAGTTCCCTAATGCTTTCCAACATAAAGTGAGAAAAGGAAAATATTTCAAAGGGCGCGGTCATTATATTTGTCTATCCTGCACAGACATTTCCACCAGAGAAAGCAGCATGTTCATATTTGAGCATTTACTTATTAGTGAATTTGCGTTGAGCACCCACCAGGCCACAAACAGCATCCTCAGTAATGGGGATATAGTGGAGAACAAGACATAAGACCCTCTTGGCACTTAAAGGGAAATGAAAATCGAGACATTGAACACTATTGCACTGAATAGTGCTAATAAAACCTTAATATGCAAATAGACTGAATGGCGGAACAACCAAACAACGGGTTGCTATGATGTGCGCTGACCACCAGGAGGCGCGCACAGAACATGGCGGGCATCGGCAGCAGGTGGCATAGTGCAGAACATGGTGGGCATCGGCCACAGCGGGATGGTGGAGTAGGTGAGCAGGGGTGCCAGACCAAGGCAGGTGAGTCGCTGTCATCAGGGTGAGCCTCTGGTGGTTACTGAAAATTCTTTGCTCCCGAGCACCGTGATCCCATCTGGTGCTTGCACCTGCTACCGGCACCAGAGCCGCCGCTCACAGCTGCTGCCAGCTCCCGGCACTGGCCCTGATTGCTTGGCTGCCAGCCCCGATTGCCCCCTCAGGGCTTCTCTACCTCCCCCTGCTCCTGAGGGGCGATCCGGGCAGCAGCTGCCACTCGCACCCACTGCTGACACCAGCCCCAATCACTCGGTGCTGTCAGTGCATGGGAGTGGCAGCAGCAGGAGCAGGGCTGCCGGTAGACAAGGGACCAGGGGCTGTGGCAGGAGGAGCCAGGTTGGGGCATGGAGGATGGGCCGGGACCTGCCCCTGTGCCCACTGCAACCTTGGGGCCCACAGTTCCTTTCAATGTGCACAAATTCGTGCACTGGGGTCCCTAGTATATATATTAGATGCTTGAAGTGATCTGAAGATAAGTTACAGGGTGTGTGATAAAACAATTTCCATGGAGCTCTAATTTAGGTTACAAAATCTAGGAAGTCCTCTCTGAGCAAATAATAGCTGAGCAGATACTGGAGGGATCAGCAGGACTCACTTAGGTAGTGAATGGTGAACAGAACCCTTCCAGCAGAGGTGGGCGAGCAGCAGGTTGAAGCTCTAGCAAAGGAAAGAGTGTTTGCAACCTGGAGATCCTTTTGAGGAAACTAAAGAAAGCAACATGTCTTATATGTAGTGAGCAACACAAGACAGGACAGGAGCAGTGCGCAGGAGCTTAGGAAGTCAGAAGGTTCTATGCTTTGAAAAGCACATTTTAATCTTCATCGGTCTGTCCTTAAATCTCAGCAAAAGTTTGACATAGATACACAGATTGGAGTTATCAGTATTAGTGCCAAAGCAGTATCAAAGGATTTCAGGATGGCTGAAGCTTTCCCCATTTAAAAATACTTTATAATTCTAGCCATTTTGGAAAAAAATATAACATATACACTTTACCCTGTGAAAGATGAATATGACCTCATGTGGATATAATGAGAGGGGAGGCAACAACGATACACAAAGGGAAACATCCCTGAACTAAATTTAGGCCATAGATGAACAAATAACTAACTAAAATCTCTGTGCAGGTCCACTAAAATCTAATGAATAGTAAGCATCAATTGTTCCATATAATGGATTAGTAAAGGGTATACAGATACCATGGAAAACCAGAAAGCACTGTGATTCTAGCAGGCCAGTTGTTTGTATTTTACTAAGCCTGCTTTAGATCCTCAAAGTCCCTCATCCCTTCTGTGTTTCCAGCCCTGTAACAAACAGAGGAGTTTCAGATCAGTGAAGTGTTCCTATTCTTAGAAATAACTGGTGATTATACGCAGAGACGGGGTTACCTTCATTGTTCAAGGAGACTGAAGGGCAAATGTTGAAAGGAATACATGCTGCAAGCTTTGCAGACTAATTTATTATTTTTAAATGGTTTCATTAGTCACAGACATGAGCATATTATTTACACTTGAATAAACATGCCCTTTTAAAATTGAGAAGGGAATTATATTTAAAAGACTTCGTTACATAAAACAAAAATTTCCTTTTCACAAAGTTATTTTTATCTATAGAAAGATTATGTGCAGTTTGTGTGTTTCCTAATTTGGAATTCAGATAATTTAATGATGATAATGATGATGATAATAATAATAATAATAACACCTCTTACACTTACTAAGTTGAAGCAGATGGAAATAGAAATTCCAAGCTGCTGTTCAGCATATAATCACTATGCAAATATCCCAACAGCTTGTATGATTTGTCAAACTATTACCTCAAGAGCAACAAACCATTGTATTGAAAAGTTGAGAAAGACAGCACAGAATTTGGGGCCATTTATAGCTAATTCAACAATGATTAAAATAAATCCACCATTTTTAAAGGATACAAGGAAGAAAAGGAAGGCTTGGAGGCTTGGAGATGATGTTTGGCAACATTTCCTAAGTAAGAGTCGTGTGTGTGTGTGTGTGTGTGTGTGTGTGTGTATGTGTGTGTGTGTGTGTGTGTGTGTTGACCTCATCCTTATAATTGAAATTATAAGGACCTCATCCTTATAATTTAAAGCACATTGAATCTCACCTAACTTAAATATGTCTACCAGCTACCTCTCTTTTTCTCTATTTCCCATTGCAGCCATGTTTCTTGGAATAAAAGGTTGAAAAGGAACTTTCAATTTCTCACCTTTCTTATTCTTTAGTACCTATTGAAATTCATCCATTAATTTGTTTAAAAATATGCCCTGGCAGGGGTGTCTCAAAGTCTCGATGTTGGCGTGTTGGCCTGCACACTAAAGGGTCTCTGGTTTGGTTCCTGGTCAAGTACAAGTACCTGGGTTGTAGGTTGGATCTCTAGTCCCGATCAGGGCCAGGGAGGGAGGCAACCAATTGCTGTGTCTCTCTCTCATATTGATGTCTCTCTCTCTTTCTCTCTCTCTCTCTCTGTCTCTCGCTCTCTAGCTCTCTTTCTCTCTGTCTCTCTCCCTGTCTTCCACTTTCTCTATAAAGTAATGGAAAACATATCCTTGGGTGAGGATTAACAAAAAAAGAAAAAATAATTTTAAAAAAGTAATTTGTTTAAAAATATGAATGGAGCCCACATAATTTACTGTGGACTGAAGATTCCATGGTGAATAAAGTCAAGAATGGTGTCTGTTCCCATAGAACTCCATCTAATGGGGACCGTGGATATCAGATACACGTTACAAGGAAGAGAGTAAATGTTTTCAACTACAATAGAGTTATTAGATCTATCAGGAATTGTAGAGATGTCATCAATGAGAAAGAATACTGAATATAAAAGGAATATAAGTTAGCAACAGAAGATTTCTTTGAAGAAGAAGCTAATGAAAAAAATAAACATGGAGTGTACATAAGGCAAAGATAAGGGTGGTTAATGTTGAGAGACGTGGAAGAACAGGGGTCTATAGTGATATATTGGAACCAGGCCACACAGGTTAGTCAGTTTTCTCTTATCCATAAGAAGCTTTGTTTATGTCTTTTAAGGGACCTGGGAGCATGATTATATTTTCATTGTGGAGGTGTAACGTGTTCCACACTGTGAAGGAAAATTGGCAGGCTCGGGGACAAAGCCTTCCCTATTGTCTGCAACAGCTCTTGCCTAGGAAGCTGGCTCACTTCTCTTCCTGAAACCCAAAGGAAGTCTTTCACTCCCAATATTACTGGATCACAGTGTTTTGTCTTCCTCTTGATTCTCTCCTAGGACAGCTTCCATTGTCATTCTACTCACTCCGTGAAAGCTTTCACTTATCTTGTGCTTCATCTTCCCTTGATGTGCCGATGACTGTGAAAAATACGTCCTCAGAGGAAATGTCCTTCCCAAGCACTTCAAATACAATATGTTAGAAATTGCACCACATACTTCCCCCTCAATGTCAATGCTTTTTCCGACTTTCCTATCTTTGAATGACTTCATTGTTCACATAAAGTAGAATTATTTTTGAAACCACACTCATCCCACATACCTAATAAATAACCTTTGCCATCCATTCCACTCCCTAATTCTCTCTGAAAGCCTTCCACTTCCCCCAGTTTTTGCTGTAAGTAACGTTTGGTCTACCATCACCTTTTCAGTGAACATAACCAGATAACATACTATTCTTTACTGTTACCCCTCTGAAAACTGTGCCGCAAGAAGTAGTCATAAGACTCCATGGAGGACAAAGAGAATCACCATCTTGCCTCTGTGTAAGGCATTAGACAACTTCCTCTGAAGCAGAACCTAACCCATCAGAAGGGCCCTTCCTGACCTCTGTAGTCATATCTCTTGGTAAATAGGTCATATTTACTTTGAGAGAAAGAGACTTTGTTTTGCTTGTTTGTTTGCTTGCTTGTTTTAATAGTAAGAAAGTCCTAATGCATTCTGAAGGGAAACATATTTTTGATGATTTCAAAGAGGAAGGAAGAGGGAGAGAGAGAGACAGAAACATTAATGATGAGAGAGAATCATTGATCGCTGTCTCCTGCATGCCCCACACCAGGAATCGAGCCCAGGACCCGGGCATGTGCCCTTGACTGGAATCAAACCCAGGACCCTTCAGTCCACGGGCCGATTGCTCTATCCACTGAGCAAAACCAGCTAGGGCAGGAAACAGTGTTTTTAGACTGTGTTGTCATACTCGGGAAAGAGGATTCCCTCAATTTCTAAGGGAACTAGCCTCATGCCAGCAAACGGTTTCCTCTTTCAGTAACTTAGATGATAGCAAACTTTTAAGAATCTAAAAAGACCTAAAAAAGCACTAGTCCAAACCTCTCCTATTACTATCCTATATAATAAAAGCCTACTATGCTAAGTGTCCAGTCGCCGGGTCATCCGTTCAACCAATCAAAGTATAATATGCTAATGATATGCTAAGGCCACTCAACCACTCACTATGATGTGCACTGACCACCAGGGGGCAGGCAGCCAACCAGTTGACCAGTCGCTATGACACGCACGGACCACCAGGGGGCGGATGCTCCAACTGGTAGGATAGCTTGCTGCTGGGGTCCGGCCAATCAGGACAGAGCAAGGAAAGCCAGACATGCCCTGGAGCTCTCCCATGGTCCTTCCCTGGCTGGCCAACCTCGTGCATCACTCCCTGGCCCCGATCATCTGGTGGGGTGGAAGGCCAGACATGCCCTGGAGCTCTCCCATGGTCCTTCCCTGGCTGGCCAACCTCGTGCATCACTCCCTGGCCCCGATCATGCACTGGTGGGGTCCCACAGCCTGGCCTGTGCCCTCTTGCAATCCAGGACCCCTCAGGGGATGTCAGAGAGTCAGTTCCAGCCTGATCCCTCAGGCCAGGCTGAGGGGCCCCACTGGTGCACGAATTCATGCACCAGACCTCTAGTGATAAATAAAAAACACTGAGAAGTTAAGCAACTTTGAAATTCTAACAGGCAGTAAAGGATTTGGGGAAATGTAATCACTAGCTATTTATCCATATAGTTAAAGTCTTCAAAAGCATCAGTAATTTAGATGAAACTATCAATTCAATATATGCTAGATGCAGTAGGGGCTTAATTGAATGCCTGCTTGAATTATATTGATGTTTCCCTAATATGTGCGGCAATGAACACAATAAAATCTTCCCCAAACTTGATTTTTTTTCCATGTTGTTAAAAGACCCAGGTTTAATTATCTTTCATTTAAAGTTAGAGTTTAGAACTGCTGCTCATGACCGCACACTGATTTCACTTGCATTAAAGAAATCTGATTACCTTGAATCATTTATATATATTTGTAAATCATGAATGGTGCTTTTTTATATATGTATTTGGAACTAATTATATTCATGATTGCAGACCTCACCAATATAAAAAGCAAGTTTTGGAATGGAACAAACAAATGGTACCAGAAAATATTTTACAGTTGCTTTCATAATCCATTGTGTCCTTCATAATTTAATGCCATTTGAAATTGAGCACTGATGCAGATGGCAAAAAAATAATTTTGGGCATTATATTGTAGATAATATAATTTTATTTTGCTTCATTTTATTTCAGAGGAATATATTTGAATATACACATAAATCCAAATGTAACTCCATGATAACATACAAGTTATTTATCTTATTGTTTTGCCAGTCTACCTCAATATTTAAGAAATTGTTCTTAATGTTTTTTTTTTCCTTTTGACAAGAGGAGAATGATATCAGCAGTGCCATTAGCATTGTTGCTCAGTGAGGAACACTTTAAAAATTGATAACCAAAGTGGTGTTGCATTCAATAAGGTATCCTATCTAATAAAAGAGAAACATGGTAATTAGCGTACGACCGCTACCCTTCCCATTGGCTAATCAGGGCGATATGCAAATTAACTGCCAACCAAGATGGCGGCCAGCAGCCAGGCAGCTGACGCGAACAGGAGGCTTGCTTGCTCCAGTGACGGAGGAAGCCCAGTTCCCCGCCTGCCTTGCCGGCCTCTCAGCTGCAACTCTAAGCAACTATGTTGCAAATATAGAAGCTAAACAAAACCCCAGAAACCTGCTTT
>NW_005370908.1:2388666-2421755 GCF_000412655.1 Myotis brandtii | reverse complement strand
CCCCAACCCCCTGATCGGCCCTGCTCTGTGCATGACAGGGGGTGGCGCCGCAACCTCCCCATCGACCCTGCCTTGAGTGTGACAGGGGGTGGTGCCCCAACCCCCCAATCGGCCCTACCCTGAGCGTGACTGAGGGTGGCATCGCAACCTCCCGATCTGCCCTGCTCTGTGCATGACAGGAGGCAGCGCCCCAACTCCCCAATCGGCCCTGCTCTGAGCCCGACCAGGGGCTGCACCTAGGGATTGGGCCTGCCCTCTGCCACCTGGGACCAGGCCTAACCCAGCAGGTCATTATCTCCCGAGGGGTCCCAGACTGCGAGAGGGCACAGGCCGGGCTGAGGGACCCCCTCCCCCCCCTGAGTGCACAATTTTTTGTGCACCGGGCCTCTAGTCCTATATAATAAAAGGCTAATATGCAAATTGTCCCCTCAACCGGGAGTTTGACCAGGGGGTGGGTCCGGCCAGCCAACTGCCCACAGCCCCTCCCCCTGGCCAGACCCCACCCATGCATGAATTCGTGCATCGGGCCTCTAGTTACATATAAAAGGATTGACACAATGCTGAAAAGGAAATATGTACTCATCAAATGATAATTATTTTTTTCTTTGCTGATAGAAAGCATGTTTTATGGATGTGAATCAGTAGCATACTTTATGAAAGAGAAGCTGAAAATGCCTGCTTTGTCTCATTACATTGCCTCCCCCAAAAAATGTATTAAAAAAAGAAAAAAATCGGTGTCAATTATGGAGAATATAAGAAATTAAGATTTTTAAATTAAACAGACAAAATTATCTCCTAATTGTTTACTTTATTATTAAAACTTCTTGAAAATAATTGGTTGGGGCTTATAAAAGTCTTTATTAATATTCTTGTTATTAAACAAGACACAGATGAACTCTCTTATACATTCAGCTAGTTGCTACATGAGCTAGAAAGTAGAACCTCTGTTCTAAAATTTGAAAACTAGCTTAACAATAAAATAATGTGCTTGAAGTGATAAATACTGTGAAAAGAAACTATGGCATTAGTTGAATGGTCAGACTGTAATTTTGACTGTCTGCCATTACTCTCCTGCAAAAGCACAAGGTGTGGCCAGTTCTCACTTGGTTCCAACTCAACCTTGGCTAGAAAAAGACATTGTGTTTTAAGAAATGGGTGGAGGAAAAAGTAGCAGAGGTTAATTTGGTGCCTTGCCTTCGTTTCCCGAATTTAAAAGCATGGCAACCTTCATACCGGGAAACACTTTAATTAGTTTGAACCAGGAGGCAGAGTGAGGCATCCCTGAAACATACCCTCTCTTATGTAATGTACATATCTTGCTTACTTAAAGCTTTCCTGCTTTCTATACTTACAATTCTTCAAAGCATCATTGGCAACAAGACCAGTAGTTCCAAATTTACCAAAGTCATTGTAATTAAATGAACTTTGGTCTGCAGATGTGATGAGCAGACCAATTTGAGGTTGTACCCCAAGATTAAGACAAATAATATATCTTAGAAAAAGCTAGAAATTAGTGCAGTTATTATTAAATGTCTTTTGAATTATATTTGTTATAGCGTAAATAAATAAAGGAATGGCAAGTAAGACTATTTCAACACAATTAATTATTCCTTTATACTTATGACATAATAATCACATTAGCATTGAAATATTGAAATAATTTCATATATTTTATATTAACCAAATATGTGTGTTTATATATTTAGATACATATATATCTATATATATTATATATAGATATATATGTCTATATATTATATATATAGATATATATAATTTTTGATTTATACATAGATGATAAATACATAAATGAATATCATTTTGAGGATAACAATTTTAAAATAGCTTCATGTGGTACATTATTCCTGAGATAGGTATCTAGATAATTTACTTGTGAAATCAGTGTGATCTGTGATTACCATCTAGTGGCCATGTCCTTGAACTGCAAAAACTCAGTGCTAATGGAGACTCTCAGGGGGCCTATTTAGCTATATCAACCCATTTTATTGATGCATGTCACATATTAACTATTATGTAACATAAGTGCAAACACATATCTTGTAAAAAATTTTGCACAGAAACTGGTGGTCTTTGCATGAAGGTGATTTGAATTGGCCAATTGGAAAAGACTGTAATTTTCATATATAATAAAATCAAAATGGGCCGAGAGGAGAACAATATATTTAAATTTAATTAAATTGCAAATTATAGGGCATACAAACAGAATAAAGTCCTGTGCAAGTTTGGCAATATAGTTTTCCAATGCTAACATTTATAATTTGACTAGTTCAGAAATAAGTAAAGTTATGTTAATATTTGAAGGTCAGATTGAATATCATTAATTTACGATAAATAACAAGAGAGATCGATTTTTAAATGTTACAAGAATACAACAATGTGGATAGTAGTTAGGTACGTTGTCATGGGAGAAAATGCATTGGGAACTGTTTGCAACAATTTATGAAATATGAGTACTTGCATTTGAGTGGTCATTGGGGAAATGTCAAAAAAAAGGAAATATTTGTAAACTTTGTCAAGAAAGAGATATAAGTATGTCATAAATTTGGTGGAAGAGATCAAATAAAGGCATTTTTAAGGTTTTTATTATGAAGAACTAAGCAATAATGGTGTTTTCAAAAGTATTGGGGAAATGAAGAATGATTATTACAGACTCTTGTAATAGAATATCAGTCTCTTAAGAATTGGACGGAATTCTAAGGAATTATTCTAAATTATGTCATGTAATCCTCACAACCATCTCTCCACTTTTAAAGTGGGAAGGAATCAGATCCAAAGATATTATATCATTGTCCCAGGATGTTACAGCAAATAAATGGCATCATTGGCATTTGACACTCATACCCATGTGATTCTAAAAGTATATACTCTTTTCTCTTCTCTATGAAATGTTTTCAATTGTTTAGGACCTTCGCAGACATTTTTTAAACTAAGTTAATGTGAAGGTCCTATAGTATATCCATCTATTAAAATTTATATAAAACTGTATAATTAGAGTTTAGAATGTGTGTAGTTTTCTATTAAAAATAGGATATACTTGTTCTGAAAAGGAAACCTAAGAAGGATCAGAATTAAAAATATAGAAAAATCTATATTTATGTGCAAAAATTCTTTTTTAATTGCACCATTGTGATAACTAAAGGATAGTTTGTTAAAATGTTCGGTGCATGGTAAACATGTGGTCATCTGGTCTATAATTAAACAGGCAGTTTTACTACATTGATCCAACCTTCCTGGTACTCAAGGGAGAGACAGACAGAGGCTGCAAACAGACATTACATAGTGGTCTCATTCAGTTCAATCTATGCTTGTTTCTGATTCTTCATGTTTATTGGTTGGTAATAATGCCTTTTATTATTACTTATTTTGGAGTTTAGATAGGTAAACTCCAAAAATATCTTCATAATCTCAGCTAGTCTATGCTTACTATTAGCTACACTAATATATTAATGAATAATTATTACTTATTATGGGCATAATTATTATTATCCCTTCATTTAAAAAAGTGTTTGAGTTGGGACAATAAGTTACATTGTCACCATAGACCAGAAGTTCTTAGACAGAGACATGGTGGGCTGGTAAAACTTATGGACCCTTTTTAGAATAATGTTTTAAAATGGGTAACATAAAATACATAAAATTATAAAGGGAAGCAAACATATTAAAATAGAGTTACTGACATATTTTTAAAAATCAAGGTTGTGATATAGTAATTATTGTGCTCCTTTACTAATTCACTCAATACCATTATCTAGTGATTCATTTAGCAACTACTATAATTTAAAGAAGGGATGATTGAAGAATATTTCAACATAGCTGCATCAACTTCAATGTGAAATAAAAATATTTGCAATTCTACTGATGAAGAAATTTCCAGTCCTACTAATTCTGTATTTTATGGCCTACTTGAAGGAAATGCTAAATTTCGGTTCTCTAAAAATTGACAAATATTTTCTCCTAACCCCACACATCTAACTTGTTAAGAACCCCTAGATACACTACATTGCTGGAATATATACCTTTTCAAACCCTAGAATTTTATTATTGTCTCTTCATAACAAATATAAAGTACAACACATTATACATGTTTAATAAATGCATATAGAAATGCATAAATAATAAAGTCAATGAAAAAATTGAAGATGTGAAAAATTAATCAAGATAATTACATAATAGTTCACATAGTATTGAAAAGTTTCCAGATGCAGGCTTTACCTAGTAATATGATATATTATAATATCACAACAAAGATGAATCTTACATAACCAGACACTTGTACTACAACCCACTTTTGGGGGATAGTTATGGCCTTTTGATGTCCTGGGTGACTTAAACGATGGCAGAGGCTGACCTAGTTCACAGAGTGACATCTTGGGAATCCACAGTATTGTGAGACTGAGGATATTGAAGCCAGGTCAAAGGATTATTCTGACAAACGGAAGACTATGATTCTTTGTTTTATCTCTTCCCAACTTCCAGTCCTACCCCCAAATTCAGAAGTATACTCTGAAGGATTTAGACAATGGAAGCAGGGAAGTTACTCTGCCTCTTTGATGTTTATTCTTTGCTTGGCTGTCTTTGTTCTAGAGATTTCTTCACATCTTCTCCATAGGAGCTCTCAGCAGCTCTACACCTGGATGCTTTTGCACCTCTCAAGTCTACCATCAATGGATTAAAATGCATTAAAATGATAAGATATGTACAAAATGTATTTTTGCTTCTCAACTACAAATATATGGCTATCATTGGTATTTCCATAGGTGATCAGGGCCTATCAGGAGAACATCTGGAAATTTATGATATAGAAAGAAAAATTTCAGCTGAATTTCTAACAAGAAAACAGTTAAGCATCCTTTAATGTCTCAGCTGAGTGTGGGCAGAAATACATTCTAATTCTGCCAGGACAAGCCCTTGTAAATACTCTAGCCCTCCACAGGGCAGTGGCATTGATTCCGCTTGTCAACAATGATGATCTGAGAGAACACTGTCCAAAGGATGTGGGTGCAGGGAGAGAGCGAGAGATCACAGAACATAATGAAAGGAGGGCCCAATGAGGAAAAGACAAGATTTGGTGCTCAAGGTGTTTAATGATAAAACATATCCCTTTATAATGAACTAGAGGCCTGGTGCACGAAATCCGTGCATGGGTAGGATCCCTAGGCCTGGTGGTGATCAGAGCCTATCAGGTTCACCACCTCCCTGCCTCCCCGCCCCTCTGCCTCCTCCTTCCCTCAGTCCCTCAGCACCCTGCTGCGGCTGCTGGTCACCCACCATGTTCCACACCCCCTGGTGATCCCTGCCTCCCCGCCCCTCTGCCTCCTCCTTCCCTCACTCCCTCAGTACCCCACCACCGCTGCTGGTCACCCACCATGTTCCACACCCCCTGGTGGTCAGTGCACATCATAGCGAGCAATTGAACTCCCGTTCTCCTAGTCAAACTCCTGAGGGGACACTGCATATTAGCCTTTTATGTATATAGATGGTCTCAGCAAGCCTCGAGTAGATGAATATATTTTATTTATAACTATATTAGTAATTTACATTTACACTGTTAATACCAGGAAAAGAAGCTATTTTAGGCAGTAATTGGTGATATTATGATTATTTTCATCTTTTATTGAATTTATGGGGTAACATTGGCTTAATAGAATTATCTAGGTTTCAGGTGTAAAATTCTATAATATATCATCTGTATAGTGTATTGTTCCTTCACCACCCAAGTCAAGTCCTTCACCATTTATCCCCCCCCTTTACCCTCTTCTAACTCCTCCCAGCCCTTTCCCTCTAGTAATCACCATTGTGTTGTGTCAAAAAGCATTTTGTTGTTGTTGCTTAATCCCTTCATCTTTTTCACCCAGCCCCCCCCAAAAAAGATAAAACAGAGTGACATGATTGATAGTGACTGAGGGAGGCTACTTTGGATAAGATTGGGGTAAGCAGACATTTTTGAATAAGTGACATTTGAAATAAGATTTGAATGATGAGAAAACGCCATGCTATGAACAGTTGTTAAAAGAGCATCTCAGGCAGAGGGATAGCAGATGTAAAGATTCCGGGACTGGGAGAAACATTGTATGTTTGTGTAATAGAATATATGTCAGAGCAGACAAAACATGTTTTAGTAAGTGGGAGAAGCTTAGCAGTGGGCAAAGCCAAATCATATAGGGTCTCCTAAGCTTTGGTAAGCACTTTTGATTTCACTGTAACTGTAATGAACGAATTCACTGAATGTCTCTAAATAAAAAGTGCATGATTTGCATTAAGTTTAGAAAAGCCTATTTTGGATCTCTGTGGAGAATGGACATTAGAAGGATAAATGGGAGCAAGGTGGAACCTGGTGGGGATACCACTGTCATTGTCAGGAGAGACAGTGATGGGGTTGAGGGGGGGTGGGAGTGCCCTTTACTGAAAGAGCAAGAGAAAATTGATGTGAGCAAATAGAGGAAGCTTCCAGATTTTTAATTTTTAAAGCCAATTTTGGCAGCCTTTTCTGATGAGCTTAAGTATTTGCTTCCTGTACCTAACTAAATCTTTGGCCAGAGCCAATACAACACCTCTTTCTAAGAAGTTATGTTATAGCCGAATAGTATTCCATTGTGTATATGTACCACTTCTTCCTTATTGAATCCTCTGTGGCAGGACACTTTGTCTTCATGTCTTGCTAGAAATACTGCTATTTGCGACAACATGGATGGACCTTGAAAATACTATCCTAAGTGAAATAAGCCACTTGGGAGAAGCTAAGAACTAAATGATTTTGCTCATATCATATCTAATAAGAGGGAATATACTAGTTGACCCTCCCGCCGTCGCAAAAGATGGCAGCGTCCACAGCCAATAAGGAGGGAATATGCTAACTGACTGCCCCGCCCTCAAAGAATGCGGCGCCCATAACCACAAGATGGCAGTGCCCAGTCCCCTCAGCCCCCCAGCTGCCCAGGGCCGCCCAAGGCTCAGGTGACCAGGGCCGGCCGAGGCTTGCGCTGCCAGCAGTGGCAGCAGCAGAGGTGTGATGGGGCTTTGCCTTTCCCTGATCACTGGGTTGCCTCCTGCCCCTGAGGGCTCCTGGACTGTGAGAGGGGGCAGGCTGGGCCGAGGGACACCCCCCCTCCAGTGCATGAATTTTCATGCACTGGGCCTCTAGTGTGGGATATAAAACTGAAACTCATGGACACAAATAGCAGTGGGGCAGTTGCCAGGGGGAAAGAGGTAGGGCAAAGGGTGCCTATTAAATGGTGATGGGAAAAGATTTGATGTTGGGTGGTGGGCACACAGTGAAACATACAGATTTTGTATCATAGAAATCTATACTGAAGCCAATATGCTTCTATTAACCAATGCCACCCTGATAAATTTAAATTTTTTAAAAAAATCTACGTTATGTAGTTGTTAAAACCAAGTTCTGAAGCCAGGCTACTGGCATATAAATTCTGTCTCTGCCTGTTAATAGCTGTGTAACCTTGAACTCTTACTTGAATTCTCTGTGCCTCAGTTTCCTCAAATAAAGGAAGAATACAAATTATGTTGCCTCTAAGAGAGTTTTTAAAGATTAAATAAATTAAGATAAAGCCCTTATAATAGGGGTAGACACATAGTAAGTACATGATACACATTCATTTCCTTGTGACTATTCCCAAACTGCAGTGTTATCTTTTAAAACCCACTGTCTTTTAGAATACATATTCATTATAAATTATTTATAGAATTTTCCCCGCATGCTATGTTGTGAAGAGCACTCTCCAGTTATTAAAGGGGACAATTATTGCCTAACTGAATAAAAGAAGATAGAATGAGAAACCAAGGATTAGTGGGAAGCTATAATTAGACAGTTGAATGATGACAGTTTAGTTCTTTATGGAATCCTTATTAATACCATTTGGAGGTCATGCAGTAAACTCAAGAACACTACAAAGTAGGAACCCTGACCTGTATGTGTTGGAAGTCGAGTTGTCATTGGAGACTCTTATCTTAAAAGGATAATGTCTCCCCCCCCCCATACCAGTACATTTAAGGTTATTTTAAAAAGTATTCCTTTGTATTATCTTCCTTTTTAATTTACATTTTTAGTCAATTTAGTAAATCAACTAGCTCTCTACATGTGAAGTCATAGAATTATTAGCAGATCTAAAATTTTTAGAATACAAAAAATTGATATATAACCAATATATTATTTAAAATGTCAAGTTCCTAACGCATAACTAAATGAAACAAAACCATTTCAGTCCTGGCTGGTTTGGCTCAGTGGATAGAGTGTCAGCCTGTAGTCTGAAGGGTCCCAGGTTTGATTCCAGTCAAGGGCACATGCCCAGGTTGCAGGCTGAAGGCAGCCAATCAATGATTTTCTCTCATCATTGATGTTTCTATTTCTCTCTCCCTCTCCCTTCCTCTCTGAAAACAATAAAAATAAAAAAAAATAAAAAACCATTTCATCATGAACCTGGAAACATTACAAAAGAAGTCACTAAACAAAGCATATCTGAGATTCAGCAGATCAAGACCTGCTGAACAGGCCTTCTCATAGTTGCACTATTTGGTATTTTTCTAAAAAACATAATGAGAAACTTGATGCTAGATTGTTTATACTCCACAAAGCTGGGAGGCTTTGTGAATTATTTCACCTCTAAAGCCACACAACACAGTTAAAAATTTAAAAGGAAAAACAGATTTTATAGGTGAGAACATAGTGTTTTGGGTAACTGCTTTGACAGAAGTATTGGTTCCAGAACAAGAGAGTAAAATTGCCTTTCTGTGATTTGGTTGAACGCTATCTGACATCACAGTTGAAAATGGTTGTTCACACAAGGAGACTGAGTAGGATGATAAAGTCGCTAATAATCATGTTAGTATGAGAAACTGAAGAGCCATTACCTTCAGATAATTAAAGGGTTGGGATGTAGAAGAAAGGACTTATTCTTTTAGCTTTGAATGAAAATTATAGGCAGACTCAGAAAGAAAAGTTTTTTCAAGCATAAATAATTGCTCAAAAAACATGAGAAAGATTAGACTACAGGAATTCTCAAGTTATTTTTTTCCCTTTTTTTCCCTCCTTAGTTATACTATCTATTCTAGAAAAAGGCTACGTTACAAGGATGTCTAGTTACAAAAAAGAATATTTGCTCAAATTTTTGAAGTGACTTAATTTTCTTGTTCATGTCTCAAAATTCGCAAATAATCTCCTAATCTTACATGTTGCAAAACTGCATATAAATCCTGACCTAAAAAATTTCTCACAAAGGTTAACTAAGAGATATTTCGGCATTCTGGAAATTATCTATTGCAAGCTCAGGTGATACATTAGTTCATTGAGAGATAGATCTTATTTAATTCCCCAAAGCAACAGTGTGTTATAATTTAGGAGATTCTATTTGAACAACTATGCATTCTTACTATCTTTCTAAGGAAGGAGGACCCAGGGTTATTAGTTCAAAAAAATGGAGTAGTGCTAGAAAACCAAACATTAAAAAAAATAATGACTTTATTAATTTTAATGCTCCATTGTATTGATTCATAACAGGTATGTCGCACAAGGTAAAACAAGGACAAACTAACATCAGCCTTCAATCTTTTAACAAATGATTATTATTGTAACTCAGTGAAATAAACATATTCACTCTTTTTTACAGGCATAATAACATAGGATCACAATAAAAAATTATATTAGTAGGACTGATTCATTTACTTATTCATGTGTTTAATAAATAGATGTTCTAGCTTAATTTTCATTTCATTCAAATTTATTTGCCCTTCCACAAATTTATTTTGCTGAATGCATTTATTCTTCTGATCAAGTTGACAAAAAGGCTCCTTGGTGCATTAGAATTTTAAATGGTATTGAGTCATGTAGGTAAATAAAAATAATTAAAATGAATACTTTATCATCATCCAAATGCAAACTAGTACTACACAGAGAAAGTCAATGCCATCAATCCCCATTATTTACTTCACAGTTATTAATTATATGAATATACATCATAGTAAAGAATGAGAAATGTTGACAACAGTGCTGTGAGTTGAAAAGACAAGTATGCACTTCAGCTTATGGATAGACATGATAATATAAGAAATACAAATAGTGTTAAAATTCCAAAATTATTGCTAAAAGACTTATTGCTAAAATAAACTTTATTTTTATAAGTTTAGAGTGTAGAAATGTTGCAAAGAGAATACTGAGTTTTCATAAACCCAGAACACAGTTTCTCCTATTATTAACGTCTTACATTAGCAGAATTCATTTATTGTAATTAATGAAGTAATATTGATATGTTGTTATTAGCTAAAGTCCACACTGTATTAATATTTCCTTAATTTTTACTTCAGGTCTTTTTTATATTCCAGTGTGCATTTTAGAATACATTACATTTAATCATCATGTATCCTTGGGCTCCTCTAGCTGTGACAATTTCTCACACTTCTTTTGTTATTGATGACCATGACAGTTCTGAGAAGCACCGGTTAGGTATTTTATAAAATGTCCCTCTATTAAGATTTGTCTGCTGTTAGGATTTTGGGAAAGAAGACCGCTGTGGTAAAGTGCCATTCCTGTGACATCATATTCAGGCTATGAAATAACACAGTGTGTTATTAATATGAATTTAGACCTTGATCATCTTGCTAGTCAGGTTTCTCCATTATAACATTGTCACCTCCTTCCCACTCCCCTTAAAATGTACTCTTTGGAACAAAGTCACTCTGCCAATACCTAAAGAATGGCGAGTTATGTTTCACCTACTGTAGTGTGGGTGGGATACCTACAGAAATTATTTGAAATCATTTAATTTCTATGGATGTCTGTCTCCTCCAGTTATTTATTTATTCAATCATTTACATATATCATTATGTTCTCATGAACATTTAGTTAATAAATTGTGTTATAATCTTTATGTTATTGGTTGAATAGTTCCAGCTTTGGCTATTTGGAAACTCTTTTAGTTGGTTCTTGTGTCCCTTTGAATTATTATCTCCATCATTGTTTGTATTTGTTGTTGATTTTTGTTTCACAGGTTGGCTTATCCACTTATTGATTGATTCATTATTTCATTCATAGGCATTATTCTTTTATGGTAGTTTTAGGTGAGCAGCAAAATTGACAGGAAGGTATAGAGATTTCCTACTCTAATAATATATTTCATTTAATTGGTGTATGCATATAATTCATACTTAAGGTGATTATTACCATGTTTGTAACTTTTTTTCTATCTGTCACAGGTTTTTTTTTCCTTTTTTTTCTACCATTTATAGTTTTATTTTATATAATTCCTGTTGGTTCTTAGATATCAATTCTACTTCTTTTTACATTTTTATTAATCGTCCTATAGTTTAAATTATTAATTTTTAATTTATGTCCGCCTTTAGATAACAATATAATGATTTGTATGCCCTGCATGATCCTTATAACAGACTATTCCCAATTCTTCCCTCTTTTCCCTTATGATATTGCTGTTAGTTGTTTCAATTATGTATGTGCTACTTATATCCAATACATTATTTTTATTTTAAACCATTATATTTTAGATCAATTAAGAATAAAAAATAAGCCCTGGTCAGTGTGGCTCAGTTGGTTGAGTGTCATCCCATGCACCAAATGGTCACAGGTTCTGTTCCAGGTCAGGACAGATGCAGGCTTCATCCCTAGAAGGTGGCATGCAGGAGACAGCTGATGTTCGCTTTGTCTCTTCAGACTGTGGTGGGGTTTTTTGTGTTATTTGTTTATTTATTTTTGCCTTTCAGCTTGGCTTATAAAATTTTGTTGAAAATCAAACATGACGTATTTGATAATAGGAACTCAGACAAATAGACCTCTCCTATCACCTTTTGTGATGATCTGGCTGTGTTTAATGTTTATGGCAGCTGTACATGGCAGAAACTTTAAGTCCCTCTAGTGTCCCTGTCTTGGCCTCCCTCTGTCTTTGGGTTTTGCTAAGAACTCCTCTTTAGATAGCACCTGTGTCTTTCCATTTTAATCTACTGTTATTAAACATGTGCCCTGTTGGTGTGACAGTAAGGTGTAGGGAGGGAAAGCGTTCTATAATTTTATGGTTAAATCCCAATCTTTTAGTGGGCCTTTTCCTGAAATGTGACCTTCACAAGGGTTTCTTCGTTTCCTCCCCTCTCCTTAGATTAGCCGGGAAAACTAGAGTAGACTGGAATCCTCAGGGAAGTGCCCTTTCCCCAAGTTGGATAAGGCTTTGGAAAGTTTCTTTTCTCCTGGAGTGTAGGCATTTGTTAGGGAGAACACTACAGGCACATTTTACAAAGGTTCCTTTCTTCTCACACTGACAGAACCAGGAGGGGGATCTTCCTTGGTTCTTCACCATGAGGATCCAGAATAGTTCCTGGAGGCAAAACCCCAGAAAGAACAGGGACTTCCTAAGAGTCCCAGGAGTTTCTGATTCTCAAGCCAATCCATACTCAGCTCCTATCAATTCATCACAATTATCAATTAATTGCTACCTGTTTATGGGTCCCGCAGCTTCTGCTCTAAGTGAAGAGATCTTAGCTCTGACTCTGGATTTGTCTGTCTCTCTAGATTCCTGGGTGGTGGTTTCCCAGGCAGCCTCAGTTCTCTGATGGATCCAAGAAAAGTGAATTTTCAATTTGTTAAGCTTTATTTTTAATGCAAAGACAAAAGTGACAATGGAGATGAAAACAGAAATTGCTTATGGTCATTTTTTACAATATATTTCTAGAATTGTTTTGTTAGAAAAATTTTAAAGTCTGATTATTCATAGCAATTGGAAAGACCAGAATGTCAAGACTTTGAATAAAGTGATCTATGTTCCTAAGTACATACGGTTAGTAATTTTTACACTGAATTTTATTCTGTAATAGTTTGTTATCTTTGGGAAAGTACTAACTTAAAAACCTATGACTGTTAAGTTATATTAAAATTGAAAATGTAATTGAATTCTCAATCAGTTGAATATATGTGTATATATTGATGTACTAGTATAGTGATAAGTACTATCATGGATATTTTACAAATCTTATCCTCATCTTGAAACTATGTGAGTTAAATTTTATTATTCCCATTGTATAGATTAAGAAAGTGAGACATGGAAATTTGTGCTCTTAACCACTAGTTATTTTGTTTCTCTAATTAATTGGAAATTACCTATCCATTTTAAGATATTTGGGATGGTAGAAAGATATATGTTAAAGAGTTTAGCTAAAGTCAAATGTTTAGATTAGATCACTATGCAATAAAAATTAGTATCTGTCTTTAAAGCATATGGGTAAAAGTAACCCTTGATTACAAAAGTAAAATATTTTATTACCTACTTACCCGTTGGCATCTATACTTATTATTAATATAAAATATCTCTTTAATTTAGTACTAGTATAGTGATAAGTACTATCATGGATATTTTACAAATCTTATCCTCATCTTGAAACTATGTGAGTTAAATTTTATTATTCCCATTGTATAGATTAAGAAAGTGAGACATGGAAATTTGTGCTCTTAACCACTAGTTATTTTGTTTCTCTAATTAATTGGAAATTACCTATCCATTTTAAGATATTTGGGATGGTAGAAAGATATATGTTAAAGAGTTTAGTTAAAGTCAAATGTTTAGATTAGATCACTATGCAATCAAAAATAGTATCTGTCTTTAAAGCATATGGATAAAAGAGTAACCCTTGATTACAAAAGTAAAATATTTTATTACCTATTTACCCCTTGGCATCTATACTTATTATTAATATATAAAATATCTCTTTAATTTATGCTTTTAAAAACATGAAAGGAGCCCTACCTGGTTTGGCTCAGTGGATAGAGCGTCGACCTGTGAACTGAAGGGTCCCAGGTGATTCCGGTCAAGGGCATGTACCTTGGTTGCAGGCACATCTCCAGTAGGGGGTGTGCAGGAGGCAGCTGATCAATGTTTCTCTCTCATCGATGTTTCTAACTCTCTCTATCCCTCTCCCCTCCTCTCTGTAAAAAATCAATAAAATATATTTTAAAATAACATGAAAGGAAGTAGAATAAATTGAATTGTTATGCAGTTGACATCCTTAACATAGATAATAAATACTGCATAGATCTTTATTTATTTGTGTCATCACCACATGCAGAAAAATCTTTATGAAAAATTAATAATATACTATTCAAATCTCATGTGTATGTTCTGTAAAATAGGGTGTCTTAATCTTAGTTCTAATCTTTAAAAAATTTTACTGTAAACTATAATTATAGTAATCAAAGTTGCTTTCCTGTAAGTAAGTTATGTTAAAATACAGAGTGGATACCAGGAAAACACGTTGGTCTACGATCTTTCATGTCTACAATTTGTTGACCCAAATAATCTTAATTAAGAGCTGAGAAAACATTTTTGCTGGTATATGAAATAATTAGCTGTGAAAGTCATGATCGGAGACCCTTTTAAGATTTAGATTTTAAGTGCTTTCTTTTCTACTTGTCAAGTCTTGACATTTTATCATTTGGTATTTAAGAAGTGGAGATTAACCTCCTCCCTACAAACACAGTAGACAAATTATATTTATGCTAAATAATCAATACTATTAAAAGCAAGCTGGTTTGGATGGTCAAAGCATTGACACTTCTGCCCAAAAAGATGTTTGCTCACCCACATAGGAACAAAACTCTATCTTCAGATGAAATACTATGTTTAAGTAATTGTTTAAAGTAAAATTTTCCAGTGGAAAAAGTATTATAACTCTTTCTAAGTAGTCTTAGACACCTTAAATTTAATATGTTTCAAACTCAACTGACCTCTGCCCCCACTCTTTTCTCCTATAATATTTAAATTAATAAAGTAAAAAGACTTCTTTGAAAATACTATTATATAGTTTACTTGTTTATTTTGTATTTTTATAACACATTTTTATAATGTAAGTTATGTAAGCTCTTCAAGGGTATGAATTTTTCTCTGCATTAGTCACTGATAAATTCCAAGTACCCAGAACAGTGCCAGGCACATAGTAGATGTTCATTTATAATTGGTTCAATGAATGAGTGTCTCCTTCTACTAGAACAGTGGTCAGCAAACTGCGGCCCCTTGAGTGTGGCTCTTCCACAAAATACCACGTGCAGGCGCGCATGTACAGTGCGATTGAAACTTTGTGGCCACACTCAAGGGGCCAAAGAGCCGCATGTGGCCGCAGTTTGCCGACCACTGTACTAGAAGGTCCCTAAGGGCTGCAAATTTGTCTGACTGACAAGTATATTTCTAGTGTCAGAGTAGACATTGAATAATAAATATCCCTAGGCAGATCAGCTGAATGGTAGATTGAATACAATTATACCAGTATTGAAATGCTGATAGTAGAAGGAAAACAGTATGAATACCCTCTGTTCTCTATCTCTGAGCAATATATCTACTTACAGTGATCCATTTTACACAAGTTTGCCTGTTATACTCTGGTACTCGTGAAAATAAATATTTGTTAAACTTTTGATGACTTACAATGACTGTTTACCTTTTGACTTGATTTTCCAGAAGATTGAATTAGCTTAAATGACGGCTATTGAGATAGGCAGGCTATAAAGCATTGTTTGAGCTTTTCAAGTATGAAGTTTGCATATTCAATTATCTTTATCATTTAGAAAATTTCTTTCAGATACAAATTTTAAAGGATTGCTATAAAAACCATTTAAAATGGCAACAATACTAAAAGTAGAAAAGTCTCCTTGAATGTAACGTTGCGGTCTCATCTATATTTGTATGCATATAGCGGATGCAATGATGATTGCAGTCATTGTGAAAGTGGTAATAACTACAGCCGACTGAGCATATGTTTATACAATGATCTTTGAGGAGTTTGAAGCCTATGACTGTGACATGCCGTCATCTAATCATGACTTAATTAAATATAAACTAATCCTGTATTCTCAGCTGAAGTTCTGGGTCCAGGGCTATTATACTGTTTATTTTGTTAGTAGATATATAAAAACGCCTGGGTGGCATACAGCTTGGAGAAAGCGCTCACACTTGATTTGGTTTCTTTATCACTATCACACTTATGACAAAAGATCTCTGCTTTTTCTCTCTAATCCTCATCCCATCTTTCTGTGTTAATATGTTTCCCTTCAGACATAGCACAGTAAGCTCAGATTAATAAGGACATAGAGTCGCATTTTAAGATAACATTGATTCTGGAGAACAACGGAGGATGCTATGTTTTTTCCCTTGAAGAACTGATAGGGTGGAATTCTAGAGGCACCATATGATGTCCTTCTGAAGAAATTTCAGGGGGTCAGGAAACCCAGACTTAATACCCACAGAAAACGGCAAGAGTATGGATCTCCATCACCAGGGGGCCAGGTGACACTTGAAGGTTAATATAATATGATTTTTTTGGACATGATTTTTCTTCGCTTTTACATTTTCACAGAAATGCTGTCCACTTCTTTACTAAATCTTCGTTATTGGTTTTTTATCTTTCCCTTTAGGAATCACAAAGAGAAGACTTTGAGATGGCAATACATCTCAGAAAATGTCATGTTTGTAACATGCTGATCTTCTGAATATTTCTACAAGGTATGCTGCTGCATAGCAATCAAGGATGTGGAGGACTCTCCTGCTGAGCTAACATGTTTCCATTGTGATGGAAAAAAAGTAAAAATTATAGTAACTTTGAGGGTCAGTAACACAACTCTTCCACATCATATGCTTGAGTGGAAATAGAGTATGTCAGCTGGATTTAGCTACTGCTGAGTTCTTAAACCTATTTAATATCAGGGTGGTTCTTACCAGGCACTTGCAGTCAATGATATTTAACTAAAAAATAATAATAATAAAGATGCTCTTTATTTACAAGAGAATAGTTTGCTACTGATCTCTCTGATTACTTACTAATAGAAGCTTCTGTTTACTGACAAAAAATGATTCTGGTTATAATGTTAATGAAATTTATGAAGTAACAATATAGAAAAAAAGAGAGCTAAAACAATGTGAGTTTTTTTTCTTTCTTTCTTTCTTTTTTTCAGCTACCCAGACATGTGTTCAACCCAAATAGGGAGGCATCTTCAGAAATTCTTCACAATCACCCAAGAAATCATAAAATGAAGGTCCTATGATCGTTGTCTATGCGAACAAATGATGCTTAAATAGTTTCAGAAAGATTGGAATAGAAAGCAAGCTCTGTCAGTAGACCTCTCAAATTGTGTGTTCCTTGTATTCCATGGATATAGTCATTCAAAATAAAATAGTATTATGATAACATGAATTTTATAGCAGCCTTTTTTGTGCAAATAAGCCCCATAGATAAATGTATAATAAAAGCAACCATTACCATAGGACAGTATTTTACACTGCAAGTGTGTGATCAATGTAACTGAATCCTCAGAAATCTGGGATTCTGAGCATCAAGCCACTCAAATGTTTTGTCATTTTTATTAGCAAGATAAAAACCAAAGCACTATTTCGTTATTGACCAGAACAGTCTTCTTATTTTCTCACTTTTGCAGCTTTTCTCACCAATACTAACTCAGTGTTTTATCTTCAACTAGTTTTAATGATCTCCATAGCCACTAATATAAACACAGGATAAATTTATAAGCTCAGGGTTTTGGTAATGTTAGTCAAGTATACACCAGATAAAAGACAGTGTCATCCATTTCTGAGGCAAGCTGAGTGAGGTCATGAATAAGATTGTGGCAGAAGCCTGCCCATTGACTTAGGAATGGGGACTGTAGCCAAGATATCCCAAACACATGATCCTACAATATATTTTATCAATACTTGCATTTGTTTAAAAATTAAAATCAAGATATTTTATATAGCAACCCATTTTCTGTTGAAAATGTTTAAATTCTAAAAGTAAGAGCTGAACTCCTTCATACACCCTTCCGCCTGCTGCATATATCCGTGTCCTCAGCCCTTCTTCGGATTCCGTGTTTACAAGGTCAAGAGGATGGACAGGAGGTTTCAGTGACCAACGCCCGCTCCAGGCTTATTTTATTTTGTTAACAATGTCATGTCTGAGAATTTAAACGGAATGTAAAGAACAAGACAGTTCTATTCACTAAAAAAGGGATTATGTGTTCTAACACTAACTTATCAGTATGTTTTGGGAGTATACAAAATTGCAGAAACTTCTCTGTAGATTTTTCCTGGCTCATTGCATGCTCTATACTTGGGTTTGACCAAAACTGACTTCCACATAACATTTTGTATATTACTCTCCAGTTTGAGAGCCTGTAATAACCCCTTGTTGCTCAGTGGATACAGTCTAAGGTCCTTGTATGAATTCTTCTTTGGCTTTACCTTGTCTCTTTTGTTTAATTCCTAACATTTTTAAAGTGACTTTATAGAGTTTGAATAAATAAATAATGAGAGAAACATAAAAGGTCTCTATGTTCGTTTGTTTTTGTAATTATAAGATTTAAAGGCAGACCAGTTTAGTTCAAATTCTAGTTTTCCACTTACTACATATGTGGACTTGACTATTATTTGACCTTTACATTTCTGAACTCTAGTTCATTATTCCTGCTCTTATGAGGATAAAATTATGTAAGAATAATTGTCAGTTATCTTCTTTTTTCCATAGGTGTCATCATTATGTTACTTATACAGTAGTGTTCCACTTGCTTAGAACATCTCCCAAATGACTTCAATATAAGAAACATAATCACCCAATATAAGAATTCACACCCATCCTTATATCCTATTAACATATTCTGACATAGAGTTTGCCCTACAGAATTAATTCTTTGTTTAATGTATATAAGTTTTATCTCTATAAGTATATTTTAACCTTTCAAGGACAATGGCAATAGCTCAAATATGTGGATAAAAATAGCAGAGATGGTGAAAACAACTGGCATTTATATGTGGCTTTATGATAAGCCAAGGGCTCTCATACTTTATTTGATTTACTACTCAAAAATCTTTGTGATGTGTGTAAGGTAGGTCTTATTTTTGTTACCCTCATTTCATATAAGAGTTAACTGAGGAGTTTAGAGGAAATGTAGATTTCCTGCACATGGTTTAAAACCTTTATTTATATCTTCTGGCCCTGGATCCACAGTACTTCAACTACACCATATTGTCTTCTAAAGAATAACTATAGTAGTATGTATAGGGCTGATTGTGAGAATAAGTCCATTGGCTGTTGATTTATAAAACCTGAGAGGGGTCTTAGAATACACACAATCTTTTCTTTATAGAGATTCACACAATGTGTCCTTTTACTGTCATCATCATCTATACTAAATATTGCGATGAATAAAATTGCTGTAATTTAGAGGCAAGGGATTTCTTATTTACCTGGGATTTTCAGACAGAGAGACCCTGAGAGAAGTTTTAACATGATTTCAAAGTTATTAACAGTGGTCACGTAGTCCAGGAGTGCACCACAGATTTCCACACCTTTGTATCATTTTTCTGACCCCAGGTGTTTGAGTTTGATATATCTGGCAAACACATTGTCTATGAGTAATGTTTTACCCTTGGAAACTTTTTTCTCATGACCCATTCTCAAGTATATTATTTTTCAATAGGCTCTGGGATTCAGCTTTCACTATTACATATAGTTTCTACCTAATGGATTCTGTCTCTTCTCTTCCTGATTTTTTTCCAAGTTAATTATTTGTAGTGACATTACAATGAATAAAAAGTCTACAAGGTGAAAAATAGAAAGAGGGCTCACAAATAAATGGCTGACCTAATGATGGGTCTGAAATATATGCCTCATGAAGGTACAATACTCTTTACATTTATTTTACAAGGTCATAGATAATGGTTCTGTGTTACTATAATCATATGGAGGGCACGTGATATAACCCAAGAGAGAAGCAAATAGATCTGGGCACTGGAGACTGCTCATGTGAAGGAAAAGGTCAGAATACTGATGGGTCATTTAATGGATGGTTAAGTTTTCAGAGCCAATGTGGTTCTATACAAAGAGACTGGGATTAACTTAGGTTTATTCATCCACCTTTCTGGCCAGTGAAAAAGATGCAGATACAACTAATTTTATATGAATTCTTATTATTTATGTTTTTTTCCACTTAACTTACTGGTCAATCAGGCTTTCAGAACCAAGGTAGCTCAATTCAAATGAACTGGGATTATTTACTCACCTTTCTGGTAGGTGAAAAAGTTGCAAACACATCTATCTTTATATTGGTCATCAGCCTGCAATATGAAAAAGATTCTTCAGTAGGTTGTGGCACATACTTTGTGAATGAATCCAAAATGTCATTTTAATGTGATAATTGCTATTCCTTTTCATATGAATTAGTGGTTCTCACACTTTAATAAGCCTCAGAGTCACATGGGGAGCTAGTTAAAACACAGTTGTCTGTGTCTCTCCTCTCTGGTTTAACAGGTGTGAGTTTAGACTGGGGAATTGTATTTCTAACAAGTTCCCAGGTGATCAAGGCTGCTTAGTTGTGAGTAGCATTAATCTAGCTCGTCTGTGAGTAGGATTTATCTAGCTAAGAAGAGGTATTAGCCTGAGGCTATCCAGCAAATGCCTCTGTGCAGGGCTTGGGCGGGGCGGGTCCCACGGGATCAACAGGGTGGGCGGAGTGAGCAGTTATGGCTGATCTCAGTCCTGTCCTCAGAGGCTCTGCCTCTCAGTGTCCCAGCAACCGCTGCAAACCTCGGAGAGAAAGCTGCCCTCGAGTTCCAACCGATGCCAGACAGTCCCGCTTCTCCCGTTTGAGTCTGGGTCCCTAGAGACTCGCCCGGATCTGGAGCTCAGAGTCTGAGGCTCCCTCCCGATTGAAACAGACAACCGTGCCCTCAGCCGCCAGCCCTCTCCGCTTGCAACCTCTGCACCTTAGTATTTTCCTTCCGCACTGTGCCTCCTCCGAATCTCGGTATGCTTTTCTCTTTCCTCCTAGTTGTGGAACTTCCACTCAGCCAGCCTTCCTGTGGTTCTGGGTGATGTCTGTTCCGTCTTTTAGTTGTATTTTTGAGGTGGTTGTGCGAGGCAGCAATCTCTGGTGTTTACCTATGCCGCCATCTTGGTTCTCCTGTAACTCTTCTTTTAATGTGTGTTTGAAAATAAGTATTAAGTTTGTTTTTCTATTTTTGTTTTGTTTTGTTTTTCTTTTACGGAGACATTTATCCTGCTTGTCCATTCAGGAGGGGATGATCACTAAGCTAGCTGCCCTTTTGCTGCCTCCTTTAAATATTATATGTCTTTTTCCACTGACTCTTTTGTTTCTTCTTATTATTTATATATTTTTTCTATTTAATTTACTGGATGATCAGGCTTTCAGAACCAAGGTAGTTCTATTCAAATGGGCTGAGATTAATTATTTATTCACCTTTCTGGTGGGTGGAAAGGTTGCAAATACATCTAATCTTTATATTGTTCATCAGCCCTCCCTGTGAATAAGATAATTCAGTAGGTTTGGCACATACTTTGTGAATGAGTAGGGTTCCTTTGACCTTTAATTTTCGAACTGCCTCTTAATTATTCTATGCCTGCTATTCCATTTTCACTTTGCAAGAGCTGTTTCTTTGCTAAGTGCTCATTTCTTTTTAAAATTCAGTTTCTATGAGGAACTTTTTCTTAACGTTCTTTGAGGAAATTTAATTTAGATTTTGGGGGGAAGTTTTCTTCTCTGCCTTATATTGCCTTTGTTTCCTTAAAGTTTATTGTAACTTTTATTTACTTTGGCCTCTGAATTTTACATTGAAATCTCTCTCAAATGTCTGATAATCCTTGGCTACCTGGTCATATTTATGAGTGAAATAGTGAAAATTCTACTCTGATGTTCTCAGAGAAGAGGGTTTTCATGCAGTTACTGGGTGTGTACCTGGGAGCCACCCAATAACTGCATGATAAGAATTCATTGATCTTTTGTCTAAGGGTGTAAGGCAGGCTAGCAGCTTTCTGGGAGCCTAGTGAGAGAAGAGAGCTTTGGTTAAATAATAGTTGGTATATAGACTCCCGTGGAACGCTGTTTTTAGAATGGTTTGGCACCCTTGTTTTCACCTATTGCTAGTATTCTGAAAACATACTTCTCTCATTCAAACTCCAACCTTCTATGAGTGGGGAGCACAGTGGTTGAGTCACAGAAATCACCTGATAGTTGGAATTGAGGAGCGAACCCAGGAGAATTTAACTGCCTCATATAAAAAGTGTCAGTCTTTTTTTAATTTAACCTTTAACCTTGCTTTCAGAAATACCTGATGCCTCTGTTTTTAGTTATTTCAAAAGTTTAGTGGACAAAAAAGTATGCTTTTGTCCCAGTAATTCTCAGCCATTTACAAAATTTGTATCAAGTCAACTATCTGCTTCCTTGATTCATCTGATGGTTTACTATAATTTTCATAGGGTTTCCGGAGAAAATGAAGATTAACTCTTGTGTTCAATTACCAATTGCTAAGAATTCTCAAAATTAAATGTATCAAAGTAAGGGAAAAAGGATGTGCCTGGTAATGTTGGAGGAGGTCATCAAGAGGACATGACCTCCAGTTGACCTGTGCACTGGAGGCGCAATCAGGAGCTCCTCCCCCATCCCCTGTTCCTGAAATGTACATCCTGCCCACCCTTTCCACACTAGGAGTTGTTCAAGCATGTAGCCTATAGAAAGGTGTTATTGGACTGAATATGTGACTGGCCCAGTTAAGGCCTCTATACAAACGTAAAATGGCGGCAGGTGCAGAGATCTGCTTGTCTCCCAGCTCCCCCAGACAAGTCTGGTAAGTATGTTCCCTTGCTTATTTAACCTGCCACCTACCAATCTGGAGTGGCCTGCTACTTGCTTTGGTTATCCTTTGCCCGCTGTGTCTGTGTCTGTGTGTGTGGTGAGGAGGGGTTGGTAAGTTAACCAGTAAATGTAGTAAATGGGTTTTTGACCTTTATGTGGGGAAGGGTGGTCTGTTAGTTAACTTCTTATGTGCCCCTACATGAGAGTGGAGACACCCTGAAAATGCCAGCTGGTCTAATGCTTGTTTGAGGAACTGCATGTAGCTCTCGTCGGCAAAGAAGGGAAGCAAGTGGCTGTGGGCAGTGGGCTGGCCTTGGCTGTGGGTAGCGCTCAGCCACCCATGCCTAACTGGAGAACTGGAGGTGGAAGCTGGAGTGAGAAAGTTGGAGGATGAGCTAAGGTTAGAGGAGGACTTGTGTCTACAACTCTTCTAGCTTTGGAGTTAGAAAAAGAGGTAGGGGAGCAGGATAATACATTGAAGACTTTAGTGTGCTATTTTGTAAAGCTAAGAGGGTGCAGCTGCCATGGATAAAGTCCAAGTGCTTGTGACAAAGCCTGAGTGGGACACTAAGAGGTAAAATGAGGTGAAAGTGAGGAGAATGAAGAGGAGGACGTTGAAGTGGTTGACCATAAAATGAATTTAACCTTGGGTACTGTCTGACTCCCAATACAAAGGAAACCAAAAACAAAGTAAAAACAACCCCAGCCAGTGGGGCAGCCCCCAATCCAGGAAAGGCTCATGAGGAGAGAACACACTCGTGCTGAGTTTATTGTTATAAGTTCCCAGGTGATCAAGGCTGCTTAGTTGTGAGTAGCATTAATCTAGCTCGTCTGTGAGTAGGATTTATCTAGCTAAGAAGAGGTATTATTGTAGCATATCCTCAGATAAGCTTTATTATTAAAGCATAGTTTCACCTGGTCCATTCTCTCTGACTTGCAATTTTTGCTACCCAAGGACAACCATGCCAATTTTTTACCTTTATTATGTCATACACTTCCATATTTGCAGATAGTGTGTGTATATTATTTTTCTCTGAGTATTTTTGTCTGTTTTTGTTTTATCTATTGTTTTCCTATTATATAAATGTGTATTTAACAATATTATTCTTCTCTTTTTCTCAACCTTCAGTGTAGTTATAGCACTAATTTTTGTTAACCAATACTTAGGTAAGAGTATTCATATCTGAATCCAATAGTGTGCTATAATCATCTTTCCTTTTTTGTAGGTTATTTTCCCCCCTTTAGCCTTACTAATAGCCTTACTTTTCATTTGCTTGAACTTTTACATACAGGGTGGGGCAAAAGTACATTTCCATTGATAGCCTACAAGGGCAAACTCTGCAAAACTCTATGGGTTAAATCTGCCTCCAGGTTAGAGTAATCAAATCAGTATTGATGGGAAATACCAATTGGGAACCAGCAAGTCTGCTGCTCCCACAAAAAAATGGTAACAATTGAAAAATATAAATTGCCTGGGAAGGCATGAGTATTAAGTTTGCTTTTCTATTTTTGTTTTGTTTTGTTTTTCTTTTACGGAGACATTCATCCTGCTTGTCTATTCAGGAGGGGATGATCACTAAGCTGCCCTTTTGCTCCCTCCTTTCAATATTATATTTCTTTTGCCACTGACTCTTTTGTTTCATATTATTATTTATATATTTGGCCCCAGTCCTAGGAGTGTATCATGCTGTGTTGGATTTAGCAAATGCGTTTTTTTGGTATACTCCTGGCTATTGAGTCACAAGATTAAGTTGCCTTCATGTGGGAGAGGGAATAATGAATCAGGCTTTCAGAACCAAGGTAGTTCTATTCAAATGGGCTGAGATTAATTATTTATTCACCTTTCTGGTGGGTGGAAAGGTTGCAAATACATCTAATCTTTATTGTATCATGCTGTGTTGGATTTAGCAAATGCGTTTTTTCAGTATACTCCTGGCTATTGAGTCACAAGATTAATTTGCCTTCATGTGGGAGAGGGAATAATGGACCTTTCCAATGCTTCCCCAGGATTACCTTCACAGCCCCACAATATGTCAGGGATGGTACCCCAAGATCTCTCTGTTCTCCTTTCCCACATCAGTAAAATGGGCCCATTATATTGATGATGCAGCACTAACATGAGGACAGTCTCTACTGCAGGACACTGCAGACTTTGTTGGAACATCTGTGAGGGAAAGGATAGGCAGTGAACCCACAAAAAATTCAAGGCCCAGGCACTAATGTAAAGTTTGGGGAGTCATTGGTTGATTAAGACCCATGTTGTCCAAGAAGCTGTAGTTGGAAAGTTGCAAGCCTATCCAACCCCTAGGAATGGGAAAGAGGTACCAGCTTTTATAGACACTTTGGCACTTTGGAACTTTGGAGGAACCCACCCCCCCCGCACCCACCTGGAACACCGCCTCTATCCTTTATACCCCCTGGAAAAAAAAAGCACATGTGGAACTGGGGATCAGAGCAACAAGTCACCTTTGAGAAGGCAAAATACTAATGAAACAGATTAAAGCTCTGGGCATCTTCCAAGTAGGGCTACCATTTGAATTAGATGTGTCTGTGACTTTGGAAGGTATGGGTTGGGCTCTGGGGCAGAGACAACAGAAAGAGAGAGTACCCCTAGGATTATGGTCCCAGTTCTGGAACCCCCATACATCAGCAGCTCCTAGCAGTGTGCACAATGCTTTTCCAGGTAGAGCCTCTCCCAAAGGAACAGCATATTATATTAAGAACTTCCTTTCTTTTCAAGGGTGGGTTGAGAATGTTTCATCAGCCCACTTCTGCCATGGCTCAAAAATCTCACACTGGCTTAAGAAGCATGCTTGTTTGCAGCAGAGGAGCACCCTGTCCACCAGCCCACTGTCTCTAGACACTAGACAAGCCGTGGGCAAACTACGGCCCGCGGCCCGGATCCGGCCCGTTTGAAATGATCAAGTCAACTATCTGCTTCCTTGATTCATCTGATGGTTTACTATAATTTTCATAGGGTTTCCGGAGAAAATGAAGATTAACTCTTGTGTTCAATTACCAATTGCTAAGAATTCTCAAAATTAAATGTATCAAAGTAAGGGAAACAGGATATGCTTGGTAATGTTGGAGGAGGTCATCGAGAGGACATTACCTCCAGTTGACCTGTGCACTGGAGTCGCAATCAGAAGCTCCTCCCCCATCCCCTGTCGCTAGACCCATAGAGTATGTAGATATTCCAAATACTCTACCTATATCCTTGTGACAGCCCCTATGGCCTGTAGGGAGGGAGTGTGGGAAATTCTGGCTGATAGTAGCTCTATTTCCATTCTTTCAAAACAAGTGGATCTTTTATAAGCTAGAAAGATGGACTGGCAGATACTTTTTCATTAGCAAAATAGTTGTATGGTTTCAAACTAAGATGGGTCTAGTCACAGCAACTTGCCCAAATGGTCTGTAGTCTCTAATCAGTCTAACACTGACACCATCTATAATAATAAAAGCGTAATATGCTAATCAGATCAGACAGCTGAGCGACCTTCCAGACAAAGCCACCAGACCACCAGGGGACAGACACTCAATGCAGGAGCTGTCCACAGGCCCCAGGCCAGCCAAGCTGGGTGCCAGCAGGGCCCCCTGATCACCCCACTGGTCACCCCACAGAGGAAGGTGACTAGTGGCAGCAGTGGGTGGGGCGGGGCCAGCAAACAGGTGGTGCCAGCAGGGCCACCCTCCCCCCGATCACCCCACCGGTTGCCGCACAGATCGGCCCTGATCACCGGCCAGGCCTAGGGACCGTACCCATGCACGAATTTTGTGCACCGGACCTCTAGTCTGGATATAAACAGGTATTAACTTCAGCAGCCAATAGGTTGAACTCAGATTGGTTTTGCTGGTGAGCATTCTGGAGCCCAGGATGGTAATCCTTCACACTACAAATGGCAGAACAACCAGTTGCTATGATGCACACTGACCACCAGGGGGCAGACACTCAATGCAGGAGCTGTCTCCAGCCTGCAGGCCCCAGGTAAGCCAAGCTGGGTGCCAGCAGGGGCCCCCTGATCACCTCGCTGGTCACCCCGCAGAGGAAGGTGACCGGTGGCAGCAGTGGGGGGGGGCGGGGCCAGCGAACAGGTGGTGCCAGCAGAGCCACCCTCCCTGATCACTGACCAGGCCTAGGGACTGTACCCATGCATGAATTTTGTGCACTGGACCTCTAGTCTGGATATAAACAGGTATTAACTGCAGTAGCCAATAGGTTGAAATCAAATTGGTTTTGCTGGTGAGCATTCTTGAGCCCAGGATGGTAATCCTTCACACTGACAGTTGGGCTGTTCTAAAGGGATTAACCCTATGGCTTGGACAACGGGAAGCTGAGGGGCAGGTGATCATGAATAAGCCCTTGTAGGATTAGGATATGTGGAAAAACATTTGAGTTTGCCTGCAAGAGCCTGAGGCAGTCCTCACCACCTTCCAAGTCCAGGCTCACAAGGCACTCACACCCCTGGCTATCAGGAAGCTCATGTCTTTGCTCAAGTATGCACCCTAGCAAATGACCCTTCAGTAGATAGTACAGCAGATTTTTTTGCACAGAAAGACTGGCCACTGAAGTGGCTGTGGGATGGAATGTGGCCAAGGATGCTGGTTTGCCCTTGAAATGCAGTCACAAGATTAATGTATTAATAGCATGTCTTGTGTGTTGTAAACAATGCCCAAGACAATCGCCACAGGTGTCTGAGGCCATCCACAAAATTTCCCAGCAGGTGCTGGATTGGAAAATGATTATATCGGCCCCCTTCCTCTGTGTGATGGTTCTAAATATGCCCTATTTTGTGAGAAGACTGTGTCTGTCCTAATATAAACTTTCCCTATCATTGTGTAAAACAGGCTGCCACCATTAGGGGGTAAGAGAAGCTGGGTTCCATGTATGGATACCCTTGTGGAATAGATAGTGATTGGGGTCTCATTTCAAAGGTCATGATGTGCCAGACTGGGCAAAGGAACATGACTTTGAATGGAGGCCCCATCTCACCTATAACCAGCAAGGAACATGTTTGGTAGAAAGGAAAAATGGAATATTAAAGCAGAAGGTTAAATTACTAACAGATAAAGCACCTTGGTTGGCTGGACTAAAGTGCTATTTCAGGCTTTATTTTATTTATTTTTTAATGTATTTTGTTGATTTTTTATAGAGAGGAAGGGAGAGGGATAGGCAGTTAGAAACATCGATGAGAGAGAAACATCGATCAGCTGCCTTCTGCACACCCCCAACTGGGGATGTGCCCGCAACCAAGGTACATGCCCTTGACCGGAATCGAACCTGGGGCCTTTCAGTCCTCAGGCCGACGCTCTATCCACTGAGCCAAACCGGTTAGGACGTATTTCAGGCTTTAATACATTCGAATGATCAGCCAGCAGGGCCTGTGACCCATATGCCAGACTGGGGACCCAGCCAACACATCCAACACCTGAAAAGTATGGAAGACAAAGAGAGCCATTGCTCCTCTTACTTGTGGATCAATGAGCTACCCTGCTGAGAACCCAAGTCCCATCATGCCTGGGAAAGACATTATCTACTGGAATTTGCAATGTGACATCCCACAGAGATGAGTGAGTTTCTTTGTACCCCTGGGTGAGAGGGAACAACTCAATCCCAGTATGTCTGCTGCAAACCTGACATATTAAAATGCATGATACCTGGAGTGAAACATGCACCATTAGAGAGAGAGGAGAAGCTGGGAGTCCTAGTTGGCCCCTAGTTATCTCTTCAGCCAGACAGTGCTCCTCCTCCAGCCAATGTGGATGGTCTACACAACCAGGTCAACTTCCTAAAGCTGCCAACCTCCTTCTCCTCAAGGCCAGGTGGGCACGTTCTGTTTTCCACCTGTATAATCATTTGGCCATTCTCTTTGTCCCTCCACTGCCTGGTGGACTTTATATCACACTAGAGCCCAAACTGGCTCTCTAAAATCTCCTGAGGGGTCCTGGATTATGAGAGGGCACAGGCCAGTCTAAGGGACTCCACGGGTGCACGAGCGGGGCTGGGGAGGGACATGGGAGGTTGGCCAGCCAGGGAGGGACCGCGGGAGGGCTCCAGGGCATGTCTGGCCTTCCTCGCTCAGTCCCTATCATCTGGACCCCAGCAACAAGCTAACCTACCACTCAGAACGTCTGCCCCCTGGTGGTTAGTGCACGTCATAGAGACTGGCCGACCAGTCAACTGTCTGCCCCCTGGTTGTCAGTGTACTTCATAGGGAGCGGTTGAGTGGCCTTAGCATATGATTAGCATATACACTTTGATTGGTTAAATGGCCAAACGGACGATCAGACACTTAGCATATTAGGCTTTTATTATATAGGATAGACGTCCTTATAGAATTCACCCAGCAAGCCTCGAATGGTAGACAACAGTCTGTCTTTTCTGAATAGACACTCAATGCAGGAGCTGTCTCCAGCCTGCAGGCCCCAGGTAAGCCAAGCTGGGTGCCAGCAGGGGCCCCCTGATCACCTCGCTGGTCACCCCGCAGAGGAAGGTGACCGGTGGCAGCAGTGGGGGGGGGCGGGGCCAGCGAACAGGTGGTGCCAGCAGAGCCACCCTCCCTGATCACTGACCAGGCCTAGGGACTGTACCCATGCATGAATTTTGTGCACTGGACCTCTAGTCTGGATATAAACAGGTATTAACTTCAGCAGCCAATAGGTTGAACTCAGATTGGTTTTGCTGGTGAGCATTCTGGAGCCCAGGATGGTAATCCTTCACACTAACAGTTGGGCTGTTCTAAAGGGATTAACCCTATGGCTTGGACAACGGAAGCTGAGGGGCAGGTGATCATGAATAAGCCCTTGTAGGGTTAGGATATGTGGAAAAACATTTGAGTTTGCCTGCAAGAGCCTGAGGCAGTCCTCACTGCCTTCCAAGTCCAGGCTCAGGAGGCACTCACACCTCTGGCAATCAGGAAGCTTATGTCTTTGCTCAAGTATGCACCCTAGCAAATGACCTTTCAGTAGATAGTACAGCAGATTTTTTTGCACAGAAAGACTGGCCACTGAAGTGGCTGTGGGATGGAATGTGGCCAAGGATCCTGGTTTGCCCTTGAAAATCAGTCACAAGGTTAATGTATTAATAGCATGTCTTGTGTGTTGTAAACAATGCCCAAGACAATTGCCACAGGTGTCTGAGGCCATCCACAAAACTTCCCAGCAGGTGCTGGATTGGCAAATGATTATATTGGCCCCCTCCCTCTGTGTGATGGTTCTAAATATGCCCTATTGTGTCAGAAGACTGTGTCTGTCCTAATATAAATTTTCCCTATCATTGTGTAAAACAGGCTGCCACCATTAGGGTGTAAGAGAAGCTCGGTTCAATGTATGGATAACCTTTCATTTGGCCATTCTCTTTGTCCCTCTGCTGCCTGGTGGACTTTATATCACACTGGAGGCCTGGTGCCCAAACTGGCTCTCTGATATCTCCCGAGGGGTCCTGGATTGGAGGGCACAGCAGGCCAGGCCAAGGGACCCCACTGGGGCACGATCAGGGCTGGAGAGGGACATGGGAGGTTGGCCAGCCGGGGAGGGACTGCGGGAGGGCTCCAGGGCATGTCTGGCCTTCCTAGCTCAGTCCCAATCAGGTGGACCCCAGCAGCAAGCTAACCTACCAGTTGGAGCATCTGCCCCCTGGTGGTTAGTGCACATCATAGTGACTGGCCGACCAATCAACTGTCTACCCCCTGGTGGTCAGTGCATTTCATAGGGAGTGGTTGAGTGGCCTTAGCATATGATTAGCATATACACTTTGATTGGTTGAACGGCCAAACGGACGATCGGAGACTTAGCATATTATGCTTTTATTATATAGGATATAAGTCCTTATAGAATTCACCCAGCAAGCCTCGAATGGTAGGCAACAGTCTGTCTTTTCTGAATACTGATTTAAATGTCTCTAATGACAAAAGCTGTCCTCCAAAGCAGATGTCCAAGGGCATGAATACTGCCTTGCAAGGAGGCACCTGTGCCATTATCTAAAGTGAATGTTTTGTGTTCATAATGAGTCTGCTAATGTGTCATCTTTATTAATTCATATGAGGACACAAGTAAATGCCCACCAGTCTATGTGACTTAGAAAATCAATGATTCCAATCATGGGGCTCTTGGTAGAAAAAAATTGTTACTTATTTGGGGAATTATTATCTTAATCTGTGTTTATCTTGCATGTGTCTAAATTCTTGTAGAGGCCTCTGCCTCCAGTGCAGCCAGATAGCTGCCAAATGAGCCATCTCAATGCTAATAAAAAACCTTGCTGACCACTCACGGCCAATTGAGGAAGAGGGGGTGTGGAAAATTGTAAGAGCCAGTGGAAGGGTGGAATGTTGGAGGGAGCCATTAAGAGGATGTGACCACTGGTTTCCCCATGACCTTGACCTGGGCATTCAGCAGCTCCTCACCCACTTTCCCTTAACCTTGGAATGTATGCCCTGCCCACCATTCCCACAAAGTTTTCAAGGATGTAGCCTTAAGAGTAAGGTTTTGTTGGACCACCTGGACTGAACACCTTACTGAACCAGTTAAAGCCTCTCTATAGGTTAAGATTCTGGCCAGGTGCTGAGACCTACTTGTCTCATAGCACAGACTAAGACAAGTCTTGTATGTAGTTCCCTTGCTTATTAAACCTGCCACCTACCAACCTGGAGTGGTCTGTGTCTTTCTTCAGTCTCTCCCTTCCTTCTGTGTAAGGGGGCTGGTGTGCCAACTAATATGTAACCAGACAGAACTTTGCATATTTGGATTTAGCACAACTGTTTCTCCATGTTTCATGTCAAAACTTATTTTGAAACTATTTTAATCTGAAAGTGATGTATATAAATTGGTATTATTTAAATCAATGTGAAAGATTTTCTTATTGCTGAGTACTTACCATTGTAAATGCATGGCTGAGACAAAACATGGATTTTATATTCTAAAGTTATCTGATTATTTAAAACTTCAGATTCATAGCTGAGTTTAATTATAAAATCATTATCAATTAGGAAAAAATGCATGACATTTTTTTTCTAGTGTTTGCTACTATTCCCCAATTGTTTTTCACATTTCCTTCTATTTTTACTTTATTCTTTTCTGTTAATTTTGTCATAGCTTTTCTTTCTTTATATCTTCCTTTTAAAAAATCTCCTTGTTTTTATATCCTTCATTTTACTCCGTTATCCTTGTATGTTTGTTTATTCCTGTTTTTCCTGAAATCACCACTCTTATAAATAAATTCCTTTAAATATATAGGGTTTGGATAATCTTTCTCTGATTTTTAACTACATTGTTTTTCTTTGTTAGCTCCATTTCATTCTTTCAAAAGTAAATGAATCTTTTAAAATCTATAAATATGGACTGAAGGTAGATAATTTTTATGAGCACAATAGTTGCACTATTTCAAACTAATAAGACACTTCATTTGCCTTGAAAAGTCTCATAGAATAAAATTTCCTTGCTGAAATTATTCTTTAGTTTTACCTAAATTGAAACTTTAAAAAATCTTTCTTTACCTTCTTCTGTAGATATATTTCTTAGTTCAAACATAAACTAAATAAAAAGGAAATGATATATAAATATGAAAACATTTATTTTATATTTTCTTGATTATTAAGATTGGTGAAAATAATATTTATTTAAAACATTTTTCTATTACCAAAAATAAACACCATAAAAATAGTAGCTTCAGCAATGTACACAGAAATACTTTTCAAGTTGACATTAGAACATACTGGGTTTTACCAAAGCACAAAACTTATGTTGTGACTGCAATTGTTGAGTGGGTGATAGTTTTCAACTGTAAGCATAACCGGTTAACATACTTTAACAGAAGTCTAGATAGGAGGCAGTATTTACTAGTTTTTAAGACCACAATTTTGGTCTTAACAGAATGGGTCCAAGTTCTGACTTTGCCACTGTGATTTAATTCAAGTTATTTCAGTTCTCTGGGCCTCAAGTTTAATAGGCAGAAAAAATGGAGATTTACAAACAAAGACTATCATAAAGATTGAACAATCTTCAATATACAGAGTATTTAACGTAGTACCTGGCACATAGTGAGCATTCAATGAATGGTTGCTAATATTACTATCAGGCCATTCAAATACACTTGATCAAAATTAATGAAACCATACAAATTGCAAACAAAATTCATTTCATTTCATACCAAAATTGATAGCATTACTAATATTTACACTTTGGGCAAGTGAAAACAGCTAGGCTTTTATGCTCATGAAAGGTGAAACGCTGAATTATTACTAAAGTCTCTGTATGAAATAAAATAGAAAAGGGTAGATGTTGTGGTTGACACATGAAACCAGAAACACCAATCAGGAAGGATATATGCACTCCTGTATTCATAGCAGCACAATTTACAATAGCTAAGATTTGGAAACAACCTAAGTGCCCATCAGCAGATGAGTGGATTAAAAAACTGTGGTACATCTACACAATGGAATACTAC
>NW_005370908.1:2381387-2388621 GCF_000412655.1 Myotis brandtii | reverse complement strand
GCAACAGCATGGATAGAACTGGAGAGCATTATGCTAAGTGAAATCAGCCAGTCAAAGAAAGATAAATATCACATGATCTCACTCATATGTGGGATATAATGATAATGATCAACATAAACTGATGAATAAGAATAAATCTAGAGACAAATGGCAGGGGAGGCAGGGATAGAGAGCAACCAAAGGACTTGTATGCATGCATATTAGCAAAACCAATGGACACAGACACTAGGGTGGTGGGGGCTTGCCTGGGGTGGGAATGGCTGGGGGGCGGGGGTTAAGCAGGGAAAAAGGAGACATATGTAAAACTTTAGACAATAAATAATAATTTTAAAAAAGCTGAAACAGGGTTTTAAAATGTGTATTAATCTGGTCACTAGCAATAGCTTTCTTTTCAGTACACTTGGAAGAAACACTTATTCAACAAATATTCTTTGATTGCCTATTATGTGCCTGGCTGTGTTTACCTACCATGCAAAAGGAAATACCTCCTTTTTATGCTCTGAATACTTTCCTTTTCCACAGACATTTCCACTGGGCCTGGGAGATGGGCAATTCTATGCATGGACAGATGGTTTGAGAAGAAAAGACTGGCATGACTATGAAAGCATTCAGAAAGAGGCTATGCGCTCAGGTATGGAGTTCAGTGTAAGCCAAAGTGCTACTTCACTTACTGCAGTGTCTCATTTGTCACTGAAAGGATCTCTAATTAGTATTTCTTCTGCACACAGTAAGGTATGTCTCATGGGTCAGAGCGAAAACAATTTCAAATTGCAGAGAGAAAACCAATAATAAATAGCCCTTACAATATTAACTGAAGAAGGCATTAAAGTTTTTAGAAATCTATAGTACTTGGTATTACCCAACTGCTTTTTAATAATCTCTGGGGGTATCTTGGGATTATTCAGAAAGACTTGACTTAATAGACATATGTCTTGAATTAGATTGACTCATTAGGTCAGGTATGTTTAAATGGCAATTCAAAATATTAAAGGTACGGTACCATGTTCTAGACACTGGCAGGGATTGAGGTTGGCAATACCTGGACAAACAGGAAGTTAAACATAGTCAAGTAGGTCTGTACATGTGTAGCAGAATTCTAGTCTTAGGTGAGAGATAGAGGAAACATTTTGCTTGTTGGAAAACTTAACAGGAAAAAGCAAGTTTTTCTAGAGGACTGAAAAATTAGGTTGCTGGAAACAGGGATTCAGAAGGCCATATGAGTAGAAATTGATGAAAGTGAATAACATATAATGGGAAGTCCATATTCTATTATTTGACTGAGGGAGCTCTAGTTTTTTGTGTCTTTTTCATAGTGAGGATGTCACAGAAATAAAGCTATTGTTTGGTAAAGACATCTGAGCAACCCTGAAATGCTGCATCCCAGGTAATTCAGCCACAATGTGAGGTCCTACTGGTCAATCTTCCTCATAGCTCATCCTGTCAGGAAAACTGGAGTGATGGTATCCAAACAGTTATGAAATTGTTCGGGGCTGTGAAATGTTTTGAGCTCTGGGTCAGGTGTGGATGATCTCATTATAGACTTCTTTAATTTTCTTCTTTCATTCCTTTCCCCAAATCATGCCCCTTCGATCTCCCCCTCCCCATCTTCATTAAAGCTGCTCTGTCTTCCCAAGGATGTTCTTCATTTCTCAGAGAGTCTTTCTATTCTAGGTTTCATTGTCTTTCTATCTTGGCCATGACCCCATGAACCATCATGAAAGTGTGTTAGTTACCAGCATCCTTACTTTTGGATCCCTCTTATTTTTTTTTCTCCTTTTGCTTAATCAGCCTTATATTAATCCGACAAAATGTCCCCCTTTCTAACCACAGGATGCTGAAAATTTTTGGAGATGTTTATATAATAAAACTAACTGAAGTTGCCAAGTATGAATAATAATAATAGAATAAGCTAATATTAATTGAACAGATGTTTTGTACTAGTGTTTTACACACAGATTTCATTTAAACCTCATAATAACTGTAATAGACAGGTTTTAAGATCTCCAATTAATTTAAAAAACACAAAGACTTAAGCATGTATTTATTAAATGTTATCCAAGGTCAAACAGCCAATAATTTGCAGAGCTAGATGAAAGGTCAAGTCTTATCTGGCTCCATTACGTCCCACAGTCTGACCTTGAATAATATCTGGGAAACATGAGGTAATGACAAGGTCACATATGAGAGACACTCCTGGGATCAGATACTGGCTTTTGCATACATGAGCTGGGTTACGTGGCAAATCATTTTTCTTTCTTATATTCTACCATTCAGAATTGCTGTGAGGATTAAAGATAATCTACCTTAAGTAATTGGCCAATTATTTGGACATATAAACTCAACTAATGATAACTGTCATTGTTAATTCATTGAAGTTACTTTCACTTGACGTGGTGTGCTTACCTTTTGCTTGTGTTGATGAGTTTTGGATATAAAATTCAGAACATCACATTTATTTCTGCTTCATACTACCCTTTCTGCCTCTTGAATGAACATGTCTTTTATATTCTTATTCTCACTCGAGCCAAGGGAAATTGACCTCAAAGAAAATTGTTAATATAATAAGTTTTCTAAACTGCAAATGTTCTGCAGAATTAAAAAACTTTAAGTATTAGTACGTTATATGATTCATTGGAAGATATATGACAAATACAACAGACTATAGTTTATTCTTCTTTAAATATTATGAAATAAACCATAAATAAAGAAGTAAACACACACAAATACACATGTAGGTACAGAGTGAAAATAATCCTCCTTGTTCTCAATATCCAGGTCCAGAAAAAGGATCATTTGTACCATTCTGTTCCCTCCAAATCTTGAAGTTTTTGTTTACTCTTATTTTTCTCTGTAGTATTTTTTTTACTGTCTACATATTTAGCCCTGAATAAATATGGTCGCATTTTGCCTGTGGTTGAACTTAATCTGAAAATAGATTTATACTGTATGATTTTCTTTTTTCACTCAAAACTTTTTTTGAGATTCATCTATGTCAATATATAGAATTCTAGTTGATTCATTTTTACCGTTCTTTTATTTTTTACTAGAGGCCTAGTTCACAAAATTTGTGCACCGGAGGAGGGGTACCTCAGCCTGGCCTGCACCCTCTCCAATCTGGGATCCCTCTCGCAATCCAGAACCACTGGCTCCTAAGCGCTCACCTGCCTACTGGCCTGATGCTCCTATCTGCTCTCCTGCCTGCCTGATGCCCCTTACTGCTCCCCTGCCGGCCTGAGGGCTCTAACCGCTCTCCCCTCCTGGCCTGATCCCCCTAACTGCCTATCTGCTCTCCCCTCCTGGCCTGATCTCCCTAACTGCCTATCTGCTCTCCCCTCCTGGTCTAAACCCCCTTACTGCCCATCTGCTCTCCCTTCCTCTCCGCGCCTTCAGACCCTGGTGCAGGAGTGCTGAGAGCTCTCCACCAAGGTCCTGCCCCCGTCCTGATACCGCCCCCCCCCGGGGCTGGGCTGCGCGATTGACCTGCGTGCACCTCCATGAGGGGGCCGCCCCCGTCCTGATGCCCCCCTCCGGGCTGGGCTGCATGGTGGGCCTGCGCACACCTCCGTCGGGGGGCTGTCCCCGGCAGCAGCCTCATGTCCTGGTAGCGCAAGTCCCTGACCCCATCCCCACCCACCAGCTCCTATCCATGCACAGCCTGTTGAAAAGTTGTGACTGGGACACCGTTAGGACCAATTAGCATATTAGATAGATGATAGATAGATAGATAGATAGATAGATAGATAGATAGATAGATAACATTCTTCTCTTCATGAACATTTAGGGAGTTCCCAGATTTTGCTTATCCTATATAATAAAACCCTAATATGCAAATCAACCAAATGGCGGAACAACCGGTCGCATTGACCACCAGGGGGCAGATGCTCAACACAGGAGCTCAGCCAGAATCCAGGCTCACAGCTGGTGAGCACTGCAGCAGTGGAGGGGCCTCTCCCACCTCCGAGGCAGTGCTAAGGAGCAGCAAACCCGGTTTCTGGCTGAGCGGCGCACCCACAGGACTAGCACTGCTCAACCAGAAGCCGGGCTCACAGTTGCTGAGCACAGAGGCACTGAGGACCCCTCAAGGAATGTCTGCCAGTCGGCTTAGGCCCACGTCCTGTGGGGCCTAAGCTAGCAGGCGGACATTCCCCCAGGGGTCCCAGACTGTGAGAGGGTGCAGGCCAGGCTGAGGGATGCCCCCCACCCAGTACATGAAAGTTGTGCGGCGGGTGGTATGGAATGAGGGGTCCAGGACTTCGAGAGCCCTGGACTATGAGAGGGATGTCTGATTGCTGGTTTAGGCCCCTGGGGATTGGGCCTAAGCTGACATTCAGACATCCCTCTCACAGTATGGGGCTCTCGCAGTCTGGGACCCCTTGCTCCTTGCCACCCACCTGCAGCAGAGGCGGGAGAGCCTCCCGCCGCCACCACTGTGCTCGCCAGCCCTGAGCCCAGCTTCTGGCTGTGCAGTGCTTCCCCTGTGGGAGCACACCAACCACCAAGGAGCATCTCCTGCATTGAGCATCTGCCCCCTGGTGGTCATTGCACATCATAGTGACCGGTTGTTCTGCTGTTCAGTCGATTTGCATATTAGGCTTTTATTATATAGGATGTTGTTATAAGTATTCATGTACATGGTTCTAGAGTAGAGACAATTTTTTCTTCGGGTACATTCTCACTAGTAGGTTTTGTAAACCTAAGGAATGCACATTTCAGGTATATCATGTAGTCCATGACACACTGTTTTCCAAAGTTGATATACTGATTTTACTGTAATCAATAATGAATGGAATTATCACTGCTCTATATCTTTGTGAACACTTGGTAGTGTCTGACTTTTTCCCCTAATTTTCTGCTACAATATAATGCCTCATTGTGACTTAAATTTTCATTTTACTAATTTTTAATATAGTTGATATTTTTTGTGCTTCTGAGATGTTGATGCCTTCTTTTTGGTAAAATTACTATTTCTACTTTCATTTTTTCAATTTTTTTTATCTTTCTTATTGAGCCACAAAGTTTTCTTAATTTTTTGTAAATATTATCCTTTTGTATATGGTGAAAATATCATATAACATATCTTGTAGACTGTTTTTTTAAATCTCTAGAAGTTTTAAATTTTGATGTAGTCAAATTCAGAAATCATTTTCATAAGGACAAGTTATGCTGATGTTCTATATTATCTTTTAAAAGCTAGTGTATTTTACCTTTTACATTTAGGTTTTAAATCCAACTGGTCCTCACTTTTATCTGTTGTAAGGTAGTGCTTAAATATTTATTTACTTTTCATCTCTTTAGATATGAAAATTTATCTTTTTCTTCTTCATTCGGCAGTGTTGACTCTATTATATATTACGTTATTATATTTGTGTTTTCTCATTCCTGTTCTCTAAGTAAAAATCTCTGAGCTAATACCATATCTTATGTACTATATTTTTATAACAATTACTGATATCTGGTAAAGTTCATTCTTCCTTGAGAATGTACTGCCATTCTTAACATTATGGATTTCTTTAAAATTTTTTATTCAGCTTATCAAATTTTAAGTCACACATCCACTGTTACACCAAATTACTTGAATTTTAGAATTGAATTATCTTCATAAATTAGGGGGTAAGTGATACTTTTTAATATTAAACATTCATTCTTTGGTATACATTGTATTTATTTGCTGCTTTTTCATTATCATTAGGGATGTGTTTGTAATTTTATTCTCAGACATTTTCAGTGCTATTCCTGGAAAATTAATGTGATGTGGCTATTGTGCATGTTATTGATTTTATTGAAATTCCACATTGTTTATTGCTGGTAATAGAAATGTTAATTTAAAAAATTGATTTGAATTCAGAAAACTTTCTAAATTCTTCTATGAATTATAATAATTTACCTATAGATTATTTTGGACTTTTCATGTAGATATCTACATTGTGATATCTACAAGTAATGACAGTGTTTTTTGTTTGTTTGTTTTTCATTTGAGACATTATACTTTTAGTTCTTTTCGTTCTGATACACCACTTGCTAGGAACTCCTGTGTAATCTTGAACAGTGGGTATTGATAGCTACTCTTGACTTGTTATTATCCTGACAATAGCAAATTAGGCACTCTTGTTAAGGTTTTATCTAATGGAAATACATTCTACCATGCTTGCTAAGCCTTCTGGATGTGGTTTGCTGAGAGTTTCTGAGTTTTATTTTATAACCTAAATGAATATTTATTAAAGGTTTTAATTTGTTTGCCTTTGTTGAAGTAAATATGATAAATATTATTTAATTTGTTATTTGAGTAAATTTTATTTATTTATTTTCTACTGAAAATCAAACTTGCAATTTTGGATAAAATCTGTCATTTTATTTATTACTGGATTAGGTTTGCTAATATTCTGTTTGGCATTTTTTAATCTTTATTCATGTGTGAATATTGGACATGAATTATTTTTTCTCATGGAGTCCTTGTCAAGTTTTGGTGACAATGCAATGAAAGCTTCATAAAATGACTTTAATAATACTTCCTGTTTTCTACACTTTGTATTTACTTATGTATTACAATTATCCTAATATATAAAAACCCTGGGTCCATCACGACTGGAGGCTCAACCAACCGGAAGTCAGTCCCAAAGTCAGCACTGGGTTGCTGTAGCGACCCAGCACTGACTGCTGCAGCTGCAGGTGCAGTGACCCAGCACTGACTGCTGAGGGGGCTGCAAATCAGGCCCAGAGAGAGGCCTGAAGAGAGAAGCAGGGTCTGATCCATAGCCTCTGTGGCCGCTGTTGATCAGCACTTGCCTCTCTCTTTCTCTCCAGCAGCCAAGCCTCCATTTCTCTCCAGGTCTCTACTGAGGCTGCTGATCATCCCCACCTTTCTGATCAGGCCCCGTTGGTAGGCCCAGAGATGCTGACTGGCATAGAAACTGACCAATCAGAACCAAATTTGGGTGAGGTGTGAGGAGCCAATGGCTGCCTAGGAGGTGGAGCTTTTGACACTGACTGGCATAGAAACCAACCAATCAGAACCAAATCTGGGTCAACTATGAGGAGCCACTGGCTGCTTAGGAGATGGAGCTTTTGGCGCTGACTGGCATAGAAACCGACCAATCAGAACCAAATTGGCCAGCATAGGAGGACAGTTGGGGGTGAGATCAGGCCAGCAGGGGAGGGCAGTTGAGGGTGATCAGGCCTGCAGGGGAGGGCAGTTGGGGGTGATCAGGCCTGCAGGGGAGGGCAGTTGGGGGTGATC
>NW_005370908.1:2369939-2380802 GCF_000412655.1 Myotis brandtii | reverse complement strand
CAATCAGCTGCCTCCTGCACACCTCCCACTGGGGATGCGCCTGCAACCAAGGCACATGCCCCTGACCGGAATCGAACCCGGGACCCCTCAGTCTGCACGCCAACACTCATTCCATTGAGCCAAACCGGTTAGGGCTAAATGCTCATATTTATTAATAGCTTTACTTATAGCATCCTCTTAAATATCTTATAATGTCTACAATGCTTAAATTGATGTTTTTTCTTTCAAATATTGTTTATTTGCATCATTTTTAATTTTTTAAAGTATGATACCAGAAACTTATCAATTTTATTAATCACTTATAAAATATTTTTACCTTGTTCATTTTATCCATTTTATTTTTCTTGTTGCCTCAGTCTTATACTGATATTTCTTTACTTTGAATTTCACTATTTTTTCCCAAAGTTAAAAATTCTGTTTCTCTATTCTTACCAATTTTAACCTTTTCTATTACAGAATAAGCATTTAGGGCTTCAAATGCCCTCTAAGTACCATTTAAAGTATATTACACTGCTCTGTGATTCAGTGTTTTATATTCACTTGTTATGTTTTAGTTAGGTTATTTTGAAATGTCTGGCCTCCTTAACACTGAAACAATCTTAAACATATGAAGACCTGGAAACTACCTTCTGATGAAATCTCAAAAGTCTTTATAAAAGTATATTAGCATAATAAGCAGCATGCATTTTATTAAATGTCTTTGTTAGAATTTTTATTGATTAGGTTTTGTTTAAGCAGTTACATCTTTGTGGCACACTTGATAATTTTTGAAATATTAGGAATCTTAAATAATTTTTAAAATAAGTAAGCGGTATACAGGGAAAGAAGGGGAAGGTAAGTAAAGAGGAAAAGAAGATATTGCTTCCACCATTGAGGAAATGGAGATTTATTGAATTAAAAGGATGGGAAAAGAGCAATTGAAGGTAGGCCCTGAGAACTTAGGTGTAGCATCAGGGCTCTTTTCAAGTACATCATTAGGATTACCTTAATTTGTTAGAAGAATTCTAACTAATATTCAAAGAAAACCAGAGTTTTTATTATTTCATAATTTTACACTTCTTTGGAGATTACCATTAACCAAACCAATTTAGCTGTGGAAGAAGAGTGTCCAACATAGCAAATTTCCTGGATGAGCCAAACCAAATTTTCAAGGAAAAAAAGCATATCCTGATAGTAGAATATGATTTTGATTTTATGCAATTAATTATCTGGTTTCTCTTTCTCATGATTTGCTACTAAGCCAGTCATATTTTAGGCATTTTTCCTACCATTACATTTCACTTAGTTAGTTTTACATCTTTTGAGAGTTTATTGACACTAGATATCAGCTTTTCACATTTTAGCTATCCTTTTTTGAGTTGCACTGTATTACAAAATTGATAATCATTATGCAAATCATTTCTAAAAATTGAATGGAGAGAACTGAAATATGGATTTCTTTGATATACTATGAAAGATGATGTATAAATTGATATTGATCTGTTATTCAATATACATTGGGTATTTGTTATATTGAACAAGGAGAGCTATCCTGCTGACATTTCTCTATGTGTAATTTTTTTAAAGCCAATATATTTCTGAAATAAAGATAAACTCTGTGTGTGGCATTTTCCAGAACTGTGGACCTAATAACTTGCACTGGATGTTGAGAAGAAAATGCAGTTAGTTTAGGCAGCTGTGTTTTAACATGTGATATTACCTCTTTCCTATAACATCTTTTTCTCAGTGGTAAACACATACCTCTTAAGTACCCACCTAGAGCAGTACAAGCGTGTATCATGTGCACATAGGCATGTGTGATATATGAAATCTTTAAGACCACTGATCTATATTTATAGGAAGCACTTTTAGTTTTCAAATTTGAAAATTTTTGTTGCTCAGTCTTCTTTTTATTCTAACTCAGGAGATTTCCACTGTGTTTATCACTACATTTTTATTTCAATGTGGGTGAACTCAACATGAAAAAAGCTGCTTTCCACTCATATTTGATCTATTTCTTTGAAATAGGTTATGTCGTCATATAATTATACTCAAATCATGCATTCCACTATATGCCTTAGGAATCCTCTGAAATTATATCTAACTCTTCACTACTTCCATTTGTCCTAATCACACTCATAAATATGAATATTTATGGTTTTTATTTGTAATTTTATTTATTTATTTATTCAACTAATACTTTTTGTCACTGTATTTTAAATACTGCACCAAACTCTGGAAGGACAAAAATGAATTACAGTTGCTCATGAAAAACACGCAGCATAGTTAAAAGAACTTTGTTAATGGCATGATGGCCATTTGAATCCAAACCTTTAATCTTTCTTGCTTAAGAAAATTCAGTAGCCGCCTAACTGATCTCCTTGCCCCATATTTATCTCTTTAAATAGCAGCCAGAGTGATCTTCTAAAATCAGATCACTTCACTCCTCTGCTCAAACGCTCTTTCTTGTTTAAGGAGATTCAGTAGCCGCCTAATGGATCTCCTTGCCCCATATTTATCTCTTTAAATAGCAGCCAGAGTGATCTAAATATTAAAAATCAGATCACTTCACTCCTCTGCTCAAAAGTCTACAAAGGCTAGTCATCATATTCAAATTTAAATCCAAGTTCTGCCCATGAAGCATAATAAACATGCCCTGGACTTTTCACTAATCTGTTCCCGTGGCCTGGAACACTTGTAATCCATATCTTCACAACTCACTCTCCCCTTCATTAAGGTTACCAGACTATATATCACCTGCTTAGACATGCCTATCAATCACCATATTATCATACACAGTTATAGCCCCTTTCATTCAGTCTCTATCTCTTTACCCTACTTAGTTTTTATAACAATTATCCTTCTGTCTATATTTACACAAATATACATTTTAATGAGTTAAAATTTTTGTGATTTTCTGAAATATAATTACTTGCCCAAGGGGCCTAAGTCACACATTATCTTGAATCATTTGCATTGGGCTTTGGAATAATGACTCTCCTGCATTTGGAAAGTAATATGAAAATCCGATCCAACATGGTTGCTATTTTTCTCTTCTAGAGATTGCATCCTAGGCCCCTTTAAACCTCATGCTCTAAGCTACTGAGTCAATACTAATTGCTGTGAATTTGCATAGCAAAACATCTAAAGGGTATGAATTAAAATGCTATTTGAGAGGTAAGAATATACTGTGTTTTAAAATGATTAATAGTAGGGTTTTCTAAGTTCCTTAAAAGCTTACTTTAGTGCTGATAAGGGACCCATTTTCCTCTTAAATGTCTTTATTCTGCATAATTGAACAAGATTGCCAACCAAACAGAATGGGAAATAGAATTGTGCCCCATTTGGGAAAGACTGTAACTGCTTTGCTTTCAGAAAGTGAAAAATGGTAGTTTTGCTATAACTACAATTCTTGGTCACCTTTTATTGATGTCTCGTGTCTCTTAAAAAGAGTATCTGGCATCTTTTTCATTACTACCAACATGGAACAGTGTTTATTGTTGGTAGTTTGGTACAATTTACACATCTATGATGTTCTCTCGATACATTTTATAATGAGATTTGTTGGGCGATGGTCAACTTTGGGAAGTACTACTAAAATAACATTCATTATTATTCATTAGATTAAAATTAACTTTTAATGAAATATTTCCTTTGACAGTCATTGTATAATAATGGAAATGTAAAATGGAATTGAAAAGATTGTGAACATTCTGTTAGAGATGTATCATTTATATGTTTAATAATAAAACAAAATTTAGCTGAAACTGACACCAGTGACAATTATCTAGGGACTAATCCCTTCAGGATTACAATATAAAAAGAGCAGCATTGAAGTATCTCAGGAGATTTATGAAACTGAAATCATTTTTTATTCAAAAGAAAGATAAAGTTAATTTTAAAAGTCAATTTACCATTTGCTGCAAAACTTAGAATACTTCTCTTTAGAAATATCAACTTCCCATGGGCAAGCGTGCATGTGATTAATTAGCCTTATTTTATTACTAGTAAAATGTTGTTTAATGATAGTACTTATCACATAGAGTTATCTAAAGTGTTCATTTATATGATTAAAATATCTGGGCTGAAGTATATGCGCAATAGACAGTTATTTGTATAGTCTCATGACTATTTCTATGCCTATATGATACTAGGATCCTGGTGCACAAAGATTCATGCACTGGGGGTGGGTCCCTCAGCCCGACCTGCACCCCCTCCAATCTGGGAGCCCTCAGGGGAGCCCTCTCCAATCCGGGAGTTTCTGTCTGTCTTTGCAATCATATGAATGTCCTGGGGCTGCCACCAGAACTACTATTCCCAGAATTCCTGGTGCTCCCTGCGTCCTTGGTTTTCCCTTCCTGCTCTGTCTCCATCCCATGGCCTCCCACTCTGCCAAGTCCTCCAAGCCTCCAGCTCTCCCTCTCTGCTCTCCGTCTGGCATCTTGGGGAGACAAGTTCCCCAAGCCGCTCCACTCTCCGCTGGCTCTCCCGCTCTGCACTCCACCTGGTGGCTGGGGAAGCGACCGAGGGAGCCATGTCCCCCCAAGCTGCTGGCTCTCCCGCTCTGCTCTCTGCCCGGCGCCTGTGTATGCAAATTAATGTGCTATCTTTGTCAGGTTAATTTGCATACTCCTAATTGGCTGATGAGTGTAGCAGAGGGACGGTCAATTTACATGTTTCTCTTTTATTATATAGGATGCCTATGTGGTAATAACTTGAATCACCTGTCATAATATTTCTCATGCTGTCAAATCTAGCCAGTTGACACTACCTCTCCCAAACATTTTTACCAGGGAGATCATATTTACTTGGATTTCAAATAGAGCTATATGTCTTTACTTTAGGATTTATTATTACAAGACAAGCATTTTGTTAGCATGAGACCCTAAATTGTTCTCCTCTAAGTACTGTATTTATACTTTGTCATAAAGCTTTCTTATATGGTAGTTGTTGTGATTATTATCAATTATTTTTCTAGCTATAAATGTTCCACATTTGGGAGGAATCCAATGACTAGATAACTCTTGATCATGAAAAAATTAATGGGAAATGTTCTGCTGAACAAAGATGATACCAAAAAGATGAGAAACATGCAGTAAAGCAAGGATTTGAATCTGAATTGATCAAGTAGATTAAGATTAAATTGACTTTATGTCTGCCATTCATTTTCCTGAAGTCTTATACCCAACTTTATTCTTTCCAGTTTTAACCATTTCCTATACAGATTTTATGTGAGTGTGAATTGTAAATCTATATTTTCTAGCAACTCGCCACAAAGAAAACTCTGTCTGCCACTATATCTAATATTTATAGCTCAACATTAATGGTAACATTTCTGCTAATAATAACTCTGATCTTCAAACAACATAAAGTTAGATTTTCTGTGGCTTTATTTTTTAGTTGGGGTTAAAGCCATCTTGCATTTAATGTTATACAGATAGATTTACAGTTTTGAGTACACAAAACAGAGTTCATTCTTATATTATTTTTTATTTCTTAATCATTGCATTCTTTATTACTATTAACCTATTTTTGCCCACCCCTATATAAGTTTTAGAAGGAAGAGTAGAACTAAAAATGGAAAATACATTTTTGATGACTTGGGACTCTGATGCCACCCTTATGATGTGAACCAAGTTTTTGCCACCTGCTAATGCTGTGACAATGAGAGTTCCCATTATCTGGGGGGCTGTAATTCACTTGAACCCAGTTATCATTAAGGCATTGCATTTTAGTCATGACTTATGGAGATTCAAATGATTTTTGGAACCTTCTCCAAAATTCATATCCAGGGTTGTCACAAATTTACTCGTAATAAGTTCTGGGCCACCCTGGCTCCATTGCCCAATGAGTGCTATAGAGGAAATGTATGTGTTTACCCACTAGAAGGTGGAGTGCCTGCCATATACACTGATGGCAACTCTGCTAGACACCGACTTGAGAACCATAAATGCAAGTTCAACTTGATGCTCTTTGAATGAGTCGCAGTGGTTTCTGAGCAGCCTTCACTCCCAGTGAAAGCAATTGTGCCTTCTGATACTTTGTAGTCACAGACACATGACATAAATGGTCTTCAGGAATACTAGAAGCTTAACATGGCTTATTTAGTTTTAAATAAAAATATATCTGCCCCAAAATATATATTTGAAATTTGCATTATTTATAAAACATTATAACAATTGAAAAATAAGATTTGCTATGTAAAGAATGTAATTTATTACAATGTTTGGTTTACTAATGTGAAGTGACCAGAGAGCAAAAGGGAATTAGTATTATCAGGCATTTAATAATGAGTTGAATTTCCATGGTGACCAACTGAGCCTTAGGGATACAAATTCATTATTGAACTAAAATGACTAAATTAACCTAATATGCATTGACCTAGTTAACAATGTAATAGAATTTGTAGTACAGACTAATTGGAATATATATATTAGTAGTAGAATCCACTCATGCATATAAAAGTCTTTTGTTTGAAAGAATAACATTCATCAAGGAATAACTTTTGAAATTATAGCAAATGTATAAACAAAGACATTATTAGATTTATAGTTATTTTTAGTTCTAGTACTATAATAATGGAAATATTTTATGTAACAATAAAATATTTTATAAGCCTCTCACATATGCATTGCAAGTATTTTATAAATAGAACAAAGCCATTAAATGTATTAACCAAATTTGGAAAGTTAGTGACATACTTATGACAAAGACCTAGCATTTTTTACTACAAGTCATATCATTCTTTATTTATGTCCCATCTTCTCTCATTTCATTCTTTCTACATACATAGTGGCTTAACATGATCATAGTGATTTTATTGCACATTGTCTCAGTGTTTTTCACAAAAATTCTATAAAGCAAGGACAATCAAATATTATTAATAGTATGTGTATATAGGCTATAAAATAAATATGAAAGAATGAAACAACTTTAGAAAAGTGATTTACACGTGTGTGTGATTTTATTCATGTGATTTTTATGCATGTGCATGTATATATGATATATATTACATATATGCATACCAAGTGATTATAGATTCACACATACAAATTATGTTCAAATTAATCCCATGACTTTAATGAATTCTGGGAAAACCCTGCTTTTATACACTGCTTATGCTTCTCTCTTTATTGACTCTTCTTAGACTATTTGCTGTATATAACACATGTAACCTGTACTGTGCTGTGCCTCATCCACCTGTGTGTATAATAGAGACCATATGGATGGTGATGGCTCAATTTCTCTGACTTCTGCTCTCTACTATATACAGACTCTGAGTCTCCTCTCTACAAAATCTTGCATATTTCTGAGATCCTTGGAGGTCTGCAAGTTTACCAAATACTAATGTCCCTATTATTCCTTTATTTTGGCCACTGCATTGACAACTGGTGGTTGGCAGCTATTCCAGTTCAGCGTCTCAGTGCCACCAGCACTGGGGTCCTATCTCTTCTGCTCCCAAGGCAGCGCATCATCGTGTCCCAGTGGCCTTGTCCTGCGTTTTCACAGCCCTCCACCTGATGGTTCCCTAGGAAAGTGGGTGGGAAAAATGCCTCTCTCCTCTACTGCATTGCAGTTTGTCTTATAGGCATTAATATAACTAAATTGTAGTTCATATTCTCCAGAGGACCTCATATAAAACAGCTCCTTCAAACAGTTCTGTCAAAAGAACTCAGCTGACCAGATGAGAAACCAGTATCAGATACACACCAACTGGCTGCTATGCGTACTTGTTTCTCCTTATCCATAGTTACCCTGGTAACAATGAACATTGTGAAAACCCTCAGGAAAATAAACTTAAGCCAACAGATACCTCTAGGCTGAGTTAAATCTCAGCACTAGGTAGAACCACAGTCGAGCTGGGACTCTGAACCCCAGTAGATGTAGATATAAATATATATTACACGATTCTTAATATTTTCCTTTCAAATATGCTCTTGTGTTAAAATGAGCAGCCATGCGTAAAATCATTGTCAGCAATATAAACTATAAATTGTATTTAACTTATTTAATCAAAATTATAATAGTGTGGCCAGGCCAGCATGCTCAGTGGTTGATCATCTACCTATGAAGCAGGAGGTCACAGTTTGATTCCCAGTTAGGTACCTGCCTGTTGTGGGCTCAATCCCCATTGTAGGGCATATTGGAGGAGCTGATCAATGATTCTCCCTCATCATTGATGTTTCTATCTCTCTCCCTCTCCCTTCCTCTCTGAAATCAATAAAAATATTTTTTTAAAAATTATAATAGTGTGAGAGTATTAGTAAACTAATGCTTGAGAAATATATTCAACTTCAGAAACAACGGTATGGAAAATGTTTCTTTTAATTACTTAAAGAAGCCATGTTACCTCTTTTTAGGAAAGAGACTTGTAGTCAATTTTTTAAACAATAAACAAAATATATTTGACAAAACACAATGCAATACTTTTTAAAAATGAAATGAACATTTTCCACAAGGATTTTGACTGTTGTAAGATGCCTTTAAATAGTTCTTTAAATATGATGCTGTTTTTTGAAATTTTAATATTATTTGATAATTTAATAATTACCTCAAATTTAGTAATGTTCCTTCATAATAAAAGGAATGGACACACAGATTATTTCAAAGACACAGGTTATTATTTTTAACAATAAACATGAAAGTGCTGAAAAGCAGAAAATACTTTCATAAGCAAACCGTGGACTTCAGGAGATGAAAGTTAGTCAGGTGACATTACAGCATTACGTAGTAACTTCCCAGCATTTGTAGATGCACTGAGAAGTGCTCTTTTTTCCTGCCTAGCATGGAGCTCTCTCATTTGCATCTTCCTCAGCTTCTACTGCTTCTGTTATGCCTTTCTCTAATGACAAACTCATAGTTCCCCAGGCTAAACTGCCCTAAAAGTGAGGGTGTGACTGTTTACAGCAGTGTCGTCAGTTTAGATTATCCCTCTGATACAAAACATGTATGCCTGGCTTCCTCACATGAGGCAGGACAACCTGGCGACAGGTGATGTCACGTGGTTCAGACAGTAAGCCATAGTTGAAAACCCGTGGTCACAGTAAAATAGCAATTTGGTATAAAACACAGCAAGGCTTGCCTTTGAATCAGTTTTGGTAATTGTTCAGATCAATAAACATAGCAGACACTCGGAGCATACTGTGTAATCTAGCGAATATGTGTGTTCTTCCGATTATTCTAAATAGCAGGTGGCTGTCCTGAAATGAAGAGATGTAGTGGCTAGGATGAGGTGATGAAGGCTTGCATTAGGGTTCTCCAGGGAAACATATCCAACAGGATGTGTACATATAGAGATGGAGAGAGATTTATTTTTAAACATTTGACTCACGTAATTGTGGAAACCTGGCAAGTCCAATTTCTGATGGGGAAGCTGGCAGGCTGGCTGAAGATTCAGGAAAGGGTTGCAATTGGAGTCCAAAGGCAATCGACTGGAAGAATTCCTTCTTGTTTGATGGAGGCCATCTTTGCTCTAGAAAGGCCTTCAACTGATTAGATGAGGCCTACCCACATTGTGATGGGTATTCTGCTTTTACACAAAGCCCACTGTTTCATTTTGTTTCTAACAGTCATGTTTTTCTCACTTTATTGGTATATACTAAATTATGTATGCATGAAATTATGTAGATAGACATAGATAGTTATAGGTATATGTATATATATGTATATGTACATGTACATTTATATGTATGTGTATAGATACAGATGATATAGATGATATAGAAATAGGTTAGATATAGATATAGACATAGACATACATATACATATATTATTTATTATATATATTAGTACTCTTTGTCTATAAGTATCAAGATCTTTAACTATTTGTGCCTTTGCCCCTTAATTCTTTCCAAGAGATTTATCCTAAGGCAACAGATTTTAAACTATGCTACTTACAACCTCAGTCATTCTACAGATTGTCTGTTGGGCTGCTAGGAGGTTATGTATTAGCCAGGTTTGGGGGCTATAAGCAAGAGATGAGAAATTAACCCTAAATTTTCCACCCATTCCCTGATGCCCTCCCCTTTGGCAATCACCAGCTTTTGGGGGTATCTGTAGGTCTATTTCTGTTTTGTTTTGTTTGTTTCTAGAGTCCACATATAAGTTAAATGATATGGTATTTGTCTTTCTCTGGCGTATTTTACTTAACATAATACCCTCTAGGTCCACTCATGTTGTTGAAAATGGCAAGATATATATACTGAGTGGCCAGATTATTATGACCACCTGACATTTGTAGGCAAATTAGCTGTAATTTTGCGCTGAAGTTGCTAGAGGGCCAGACCATTATAAATAGGGAAGCAGGTTGTTTACCACGACAGAAGTAAGTTTTTTTCTGAAGGTATGGGTAAACAACGCGATTTAACAGCCTTTGAACATGGGATATATTTGAACGTGAGTGGCCAGATTATTATGACCATCTGACATTTGTAGGCAAATTAGCCGTACACTGCATCATATGGGATATGGAAGCTGAAGGCCTGTTCGAACACCTTTGCTGTCTGCAGTTACCAAGATAAAACATCTCCAATTCGCACAGGAACACAAGGACTGGACAGTCGAGCATTGGAAAAAAGTCATGTGGTCTGATAAATCACGTTTCCAGTTGCATCTTGCCGATGGCAGTGAGAATTTGGCGGAAACAGCATGAAAGCATGCACCCCACATGCATGAGTACAACCCTTCAAGCTGGTGTGGACAGTGTTATGGTTTGGGGCATGTTTTCCTGGCATGATTTAGGCCCTTTAATTCGTGTGGAACAACATCTGAATAGCTCAACATACCTAAGTATCGTTGCTGATCAAGTTCATCTTATCATGTTGATGGCATATCCCAATGGAGATGGCTTCTTCCAACAAGACAATGCACCATGCCACGGTGCTC
>NW_005370908.1:2355796-2369776 GCF_000412655.1 Myotis brandtii | reverse complement strand
ATATACACTGAGTGGCCAGATTATTATGACCGCCTGATGTTTGTAGGCAAATTAGCTATAATTTTGCGCTGAAGTTGCTAGAGGGCCAGACCATTATAAATAGGGAAGCAGGTTGTTTACCACGACAGTAGAAGTGATTTTTATATAGTATATATCCCACGTTCAAAGGCTGTTAAATCGCGTTGTTTACCCATATCTTCAGAAAAAAATCACTTCTACTGTCGTGGTAAACAACCTGCTTCCCTATTTATAATGGTCTGGCCCTCTAGCAACTTCAGCGCAAAATTATAGCTAATTTGCCTACAAATGTCATGTGGTCATAATAATCTGGCCACTCAGTGTATATCTCCATTTATCTATTGATGGATACCTCAGCTGTTTTTATATCTTGGCTATTATAAATAATGTTGCAATTAGTATAGGGGTGAATATATAATTTTGAATAGGTGTTTTTGTTTTCTTTGGGTAAATAAATACCGAGAAGGGCTATTTCTAGATCATATAACAACTCTATTTTTTTATTTTTTGAGGAATTGTCATACTGGTTTCCTTAGTGTGTGCACCAATTTACAGTCCCACCAAGAGTGTAGGAAGGTTCCCTATTTTCCACGTCATCACCAGCACTTGTTATTTGCTATTTTTTTATGATAACCATCCTGAGAGGTATCAGGTCATATCTCATTGTGATTTTGATTTGCATTTCCCAGATGATTAGTGATGTTGAGCATCTTTTTCATATGTCTGTTGGCCATCTATATGTCCTGTTTGGAGATGTACCTACTCATGTCCTCTGCCCCTTTTTAACTAGATTGTTTGTAGTGGTTGTGGTTTGTTGTTTGTTTGTTATTTTGGTGTTAAGCTGTTTAAATTTGTAAATATGTTTTGGATATTAACCAATATTAATCCCTTATCAGATATATCATTTGTGAATATCTTCTGCCATTTTGTAGATATTCTTTTCATTTTGTTGATGGTTTCCTTCATGTTTCACGTGCAGAAACATTTTAATTTGACATAGTTCCATTTGTTTATTTTCGCTATTATTGCCTTTGCCCAAGGCAACATATCCAAAAAGATATTGCTAAGACCAATGTCAAAGAATTTACTGCCAATTTTTTTCCTAGGGATTTTGTGGTTTCATGTTTTACATTTAAATCTTTAATCCATTTTGAATTGATTTTTACATATGGTATAAGTATATGCTCCAATTTTGTTTTTTACATGTATCTCTCTCATTTCCAACACCATTTATTGAAGAGACTGTCTGTACCCCATTGTATATCCTTATTTCCTTTGTCATAGGTAATATGGAAGTCCATATCCTATATAATAAAAGCCTAATATGCTAAGTGTTTGGTCAACTGGTCAGCCGTTCAACCAATCAAAGCATAATATGCTAATGATATAAGGCCACTCAGCCACTCACTGTGACGTACACTAACCACCAGGGGGCAGACAGTTGACAGGTCGACCAGTCGCTATGACATGTTCTGACCACCAGGGGGCAGACACTGCTACTGGTAGGTGTAGCTTGTTGCTGGGGTCTGTCTGGCTGATCAGGACTGAGCGAAAGGGGCCAGACATGCCCTGGAGCCCTCCCGCAGTCCCTCCACAGCTGGCTAACCTCCCGCGTTCCTCTCTGGTCCCGATTATGCACCGGTGGGGTCCCTCAGCCTGTTCTGTGCCCTCTCACAATCTGGGACCTTGGGGATGTCAGAGAACCTGTTTCAGCCCGATACTGCAGGCCAGACCCAAGGACCCCACTGGTGCACGGATTCGTGCACCGGGCCTCGAGTAATCTTATAAAAAATAAAAACACCATCCAGAAGCACACAGAGTAATGTTTGACCAAATATCTAAGCACCTGGTCCCAGCCATGTTGCCACATAAAATTAAACATCAGGAATTAATTATAAATGTTCAAAAAAAAAGTCTCCATATTAGGCTGGAGGATCCTGAACATGTGAAATGATTCCTTCCTGGGCACTGGGAGAGGAAAAGCCCTTAACATTGACAATTCTAGGAACAAATACTCTTCATTCTGATACCACAAGAAAGGACAGGTGATTTAATGACCTCTCACCAATTCAGGTATTGCTATTGAAAGGAATTCTAGGGACAAAATAGGCATGTTTAGGAAATAAAGAGGGTCCATGGGGGAGGAATGCATATGTGAAGGACAGGGGTATCTCTGGCCTGAGCAATTAAAGAAATTATAAGGTAGATCAAAAGCAGCCCTGACCTGAGCAGCTTGGAGATGCCAAAATGCAAATCTTACTTATACAGAGAGTAGAGAAATGTCACAGGATAAGGGGGGAGGAAGACATATATTCACAGAGGATAAAGAAAAGCCACAGGATAGTAGGAAGAAGGAAACATATTTTCACAGAGAATAGAGGAATGTTGCAAGATAAAGGGAGAGAAAGTGTGGGGGGGGGCACCACATGAGTTTTGGCCTTTGAAACTGATACTATGTAACAAAATAACCAATGAGGAAAGCACAGGGGTCCTAAATTAATGAAAGATCCAATTAGAAAGGGTAAGATTCATACAAAGAATTGCAGCACATATAAACCGAGACAAAGGGACATGATACAGGTTTGTTTTTTGTTGTTGTTGTTTTCCCCATTAGAGAGAGAGAGAACAGGTTTTTCCTATTTGGGGGCCCCTTCCCAGGGGTCCCCTTTGGGGACACCCCTGCCCAGGTGGAGTTTGTATATGTTTCAAATAAACTTCTACATTTTTTTATTAAATAAATCTGTTAGTCTATGAATTTATTCTTTGTCTTTGTCAGACAGGGACCCACGGGAAGAAGTCTGCGCCCTGAACCCCACGTTTCACAATCAAGAATATCATGACAGTCTTATGACAATTCATTCCAACATTTAAAGAGATTTGCCTCCTTTATGGCTTAGGTCCCTTTGCCCACCACAATCTAGGAATGTCTTTTGTCTTCTAGTCATCTTTTAAGGCCTGATTTAATTTCTGTCTCTCAGCCTGATGCTTTGTCTGATCACTTTATTTCACGTTGATCTCTTCAATTTTTAACTTACAGTGGGGCCTTGACTTACGAGTTTAATTCGTTCCCAGACCAAGCTCGTTAAGGAGCTCATTAACTCAAGTTAATCTATCAACTCAATGCAAAAAAATTGGCGGAGAGACAGCTGGTATCTCAAAAAACTCGTTAGTTGGGACACTAGTAAGTCAAGGCCCCACTGTATTTGACCCTACCCATAGGGTCCACATTGTTTTACATTATTTTTAATTTAAACTATAAAATACAGTACTTTCATTGTGATCATGTAAGTAAAGCAATGCTTGCAATTTTGTTAGGAATCTGTCTTTATCATTCCAAAATTTTCATAAACTTACGTGTGTTCATACACAAACCTAAATATCAAGCTTAACTTCAGAAAAATTTATTTAGAAAATTTGGATATCATCAACTTAATGTTGTTTAAAAATGACATTAAGTGTAATTTACCCTTTATTATTGTATGATGACCCTAATTCTTCCTGCCACCAACCCACTGCTTCTAATAAGTTGTGACCTTTTGAAATCTTATACATCCCACACTTCATTCTTTCCCCCAAGGGACCTTTAGAACATTAGTAGTATGCCATCCTTGGTAAGATGATATGCTATTTTAAACTCTAAATATTATTATATTTTTCTTGAATATGTCACCTTTAAAGCTGCTTATTTAGAAAAAATAAAGCTATGTAGTTCTCTATCTTTTTCTTTATGATGATAAGTCAACATTCTGCTAAAACTAGCTTCTATTAATTTATACAAGATCTTACATGAATTCCCACAAAAATGAATGCCAACTCTTGATGGGGCACCTCTTTCATTTTTCTTAAAAAATATCAACATGAAAACTGTAAAACTAAGAACATTTTACCCTAAAAAGAAATGGACATGCATTTCTAAGTATAATAGAAACATAAAATATTGTGTATGATAAATTATGTAAAAAGTGAGGATGTCTTTTAATTCACCTCTGCATTTGAAATTCAAATGATACAAAAGTAATTTTACCTTGTCTGCTTCTCTGTTCTTTTTCTGTCCTGCTACAACTTTTTCCCTCACACACACAAAACACAAAACCTAGAAATGTTTGCTCTTTATCACCCAGTAAAAATTTCACTTCTCCTATGAAGTGTAATGTTTCATGTGAACAATATTTTATGCCATCCTATAGAACTAAAAATAGTAAAGAAGTTAGAATAGGAGTAACCGTAATATAAAGGGTTTTACATGTGTTTTACTAGTTTATTTTTAAACAGAAAATCATATATTTTAGAGTACACTGGTTTTCAATTCCAACAAGAGGTCAATATTATCAACTTCATAAATTATCAGCAACTAGTCTTAAATTATTCAAATGGCTTAATTATCAATTCAGATATTTTCTCAAATCAACTTCCATTTTGGACTTCCCTCCTGTTTAGGAATTTTATATTAGGAGTGATTTCATTTATGTCCTGTAAAAAGTGAGGATGTCTTTTAATTCACCTCTGCATTTGAAATTCAAATGATACAAAAGTAATTTTACCTTGTCTGCTTCTCTGTTCTTTTTCTGTCCTGCTACAGCTTTTTCCCTCACACACACAAAACACAAAACTTAGAAATGTTTGCTCTTTATCACCCAGTAAAAATTTCACTTCTCCCATGAAGTGTAAAGTAATGTTTCATGTGAACAATATTTTATACCATCCTATAGAACTAAAAATAGTAAAGAAGTTAGAATAGGAGTAACCACAATATAAAGGGTTTAAAAACCCATGTGTTCTACTAGTTTATTTTTAAACAGAAAATCATATATTTTAGAGTACACTGGTTTTCAATTTCAATAAGAGGTCAATATTATCAACTTTATAAATTATCACCAACTAGTCTTAAGTTATTCAAATGGCTTAATTATCAATTCAGATATTTTCTTAAATCAACTTCCATTTTGGACTTCCCTCCTGTTTAGGGATTTTATATTAGCAGTGATTTCATTTATGTCTTCATATTCATGATTGGTGTGGGGAGTTAATGATTTAATAAAAATTTTTAAAATAAATTATGACAAAATTGTTTTACAGCAATGAGAACATAATAGACATTTGTTTAACTTATTTATATAAGATATTTCCAAATGGCTATAGTGTCTTATTACTAGTTTATTTTTAAACAGAAAATCATATATTTTAGAGTACACTGGTTTTCAATTCCAACAAGAGGTCAATATTATCAACTTCATAAATTATCAGCAACTAGTCTTAAATTATTCAAATGGCTTAATTATCAATTCAGATATTTTCTCAAATCAACTTCCATTTTGGACTTCCCTCCTGTTTAGGAATTTTATATTAGGAGTGATTTCATTTATGTCCTCATATTCATGATTGGTGTGGAATCCTTACTCCCCCCCCTCATCCCCCAACCCTCCCCGGCCTTCCCGCTGTAGTTTGACAGTCTGTTCGATGCTGCTCTGCCTCTGTATCTATTTTTGTTCATCAGTTTATAATGGTCTTTATTATCCATAAATGAGTGAGATTTTAAACAATTGTTTAATGTCATAAAACTATAAAATTCATTTTCCGCAGAGTTTTTATTTGAATCACAAAATTTCTACAAATAGATAATTATGCTATCTACAACAAAAGTATTAAAATACTGCTTGACTTTTTCCTCACTGACTTGACAGCCTTCTGATGCTTCAAATCATTACAGTTTATCACAATTTGAGTTGTAGGTGTATGAAAATGGTTTTGCTGCCACTTACTTTGTAAATCACTGTACTGCAGTAAATAGAAAAAACTTTAATGGAACCTGTTCAATTAGTTAAAAGAGCTGAAGAAAATAGGGGTTTGCTAATATGTTAAATATAGAAAGTAAATATTTTCCATCTGTCATACTTTCAACAATAGAGAAATTTTTAAAAAGAAAGTAAATATTTTCATATGCTATTTTTAATAATAGGAAATTAATGCTATTGGCCTCCAAATAGATCATAACTTGGACCTTTATTCCATTAAAGGAGTAGTTACTTCTAAATATATCTAATGATTAATACCTCTTTTCTCTTATCCTTCTATGTCTAGCCATAAATTTGGTGCATGTTGTAATGTTGTATTTACTTTAAATAAGTGCATTCATATACAGCTATATGTATGCATGCATCCAAGAGCATAATTGTGGGATTATGGGTACTTTTTATTTTATTATTTTTGCTTTGATGTTTTTTTCAAGTATTCTGCAACAACTATGTTTTTATTTTACAATTGAAATTATAAATATACTGTCTATGTATTTAAACTGAGGAGAAAATTTTAAAAATGGGAAAGCAGGAAGTTAAGAAAAATGGAAGAATATCCATGTATTTAACTAATATTTCAGCATGTTGTAGGCATTTTTAGATAATTTTAGTGTATATTCTTCCAGTTCTTTGCATATGCACTTATGTATAATATTTTTACAACAGCAAAGAGATTATAAATATTGATTTACAAAGTGCTTTTACTTAACAATATATCATGACAAATTAGCCCATTTTACCAAATATTTCACAAATGCCAAAGTCTCTCATTTCAGCAAAAAGCACCATCATCTCCTGAGTTCTCAAGCCTACCAGTAAATCTGAGTTACTCTTGATTTCACTCTTTCTTCTACTATTTCTCCTGTGAATTCAATCCATCAGCAATGACTGTTATCTCTACCTCTACTAATGAGTCTATCAATTTTCCTCCATCTCCACTAGTCCAAACCTCCTCCCTAATCCAACTTCCACCATTGTTCAATAAACAAACAAGTAAGCAAACAATTTCCTTAGAACAAGAAATGCTTCTGTAATTTTAATAATTGAGAAGGAGCTGGTGACATTGGGTGGATTTCAAAGAACAACAAGAAGCTTATATGTAGTTATCATCAGCTCAACATGGGAGCAAATGAGGGAAGTGTTACTAACTAATATTATGCAATGGACAGGCAATTTGACAAACAGGTAATGTTCCATATTTTGTTTCTTATTGGCCTAAAAACCAATCAAACAAGAAAGGAGTCTTAAGATCGTGAGAGCAGAAGGTGAAAAAGGAAAGAATAGAATAAGCATTAAAATTGGTTTGTCAGGCTATTACATCAATAAAAATATTTATTAAAATTTTACTATGTACAAAATACTGAGTACTGGTTTCACGTGGTTCAAGAATTCATCTTCAGTTTATCTTGTTACACACAACTGTTCTAAGACCTACTAAAACAGATATTCCATTAAAGGAGTAGTTACTTCTAAATATATCTAATGATTAATACCTCTTTTCTCTTATCCTTCTATGTTTAGCCATAAATTTGGTGCATGTTGTAATGTTGTATTTACTTTAAATAAGTGCATTCATATACAGCTATATGTATGCATGCATCCAAGAGCATAATTGTGGGATTATGGGTACTTTTTATTTTATTATTTTTGCTTTGATGTTTTTTTTCAAGTATTCTGCAACAACTATGTTTTTATTTTACAATTGAAATTATAAATATACTGTCTATGTATTTAAACTGAGGAGAAAATTTTAAAAATGGGAAAGCAGGAAGTTAAGAAAAATGGAAGAATATCCATGTATTTAACTAATATTTCAGCATATTGTAGGCATTTTTAGATAACTTTAGTGTATATTCTTCCAGTTCTTTGCATATGCACTTATGTATAATATTTTTACAACAGCAAAGAGATTATAAATATTGATTTACAAAGTGCTTTTACTTAACAATATATCATGACAAATTAGCCCATTTTACCAAATATTTCACAAATGCCAAAGTCTCTCATTTCAGCAAAAAGCACCATCATCTCCTGAGTTCTCAAGCCTACCAGTAAATCTGAGTTACTCTTGATTTCACTCTTTCTTCTACTATTTCTCCTGTGAATTCAATCCATCAGCAATGACTGTTATCTCTACCTCTACTAATGAGTCTATCAATTTTCCTCCATCTCCACTAGTCCAAACCTCCTCCCTAATCCAACTTCCACCATTGTTCAATAAACAAACAAGTAAGCAAACAATTTCCTTAGAACAAGAAATGCTTCTGTAATTTTAATAATTGAGAAGGAGCTGGTGACATTGGGTGGATTTCAAAGAACAACAAGAAGCTTATATGTAGTTATCATCAGCTCAACATGGGAGCAAATGAGGGAAGTGTTACTAACTAATATTATGCAATGGACAGGCAATTTGACAAACAGGTAATGTTCCATATTTTGTTTCTTATTGGCCTAAAAACCAATCAAACGAGAAAGGAGTCTTAAGATCGTGAGAGCAGAAGGTGAAAAAGGAAAGAATAGAATAAGCATTAAAATGGGTTTGTCAGGCTATTACACCAATAAAAATATTTATTAAAATTTTACTATGTACAAGATACTGAGTACTGGTTTCATGTGGTTCAAGAATTCATCTTCAGTTTATCTTGTTACACACAACTGTTCTAAGACCTACTAAAACGGAAAGTTCGTAATGTCATAAATCAGAAATTTTATGACGTATTGCTTGGAATTCATAATCTATAGACGTTCTACTAAAGAAAGATATTCCAGTTTTCTCTTTAAACCTTGAGCAAAAGATAGAAATACATGGACTTCAAAATCACTATAGTAGCATACAAAATAGATAAAACTTTTAGACTAAAGTAGGGAAGTTTTCCTTCTTTTAGAGTTTCAAAATAATAAATATTGTGTAAGTTAATCAAAACTTGGTATATTTATCTTTTCTTCCCCAGACCAGTCTCTAATATTAAAGTACATTAGAGACTGTTTTGATTAAGCTCTTGAAATTAGATAAGAAATATAACTTAACAACAGGTGAAATTTACATATTCTTCTATATCATTTCCCACCTTCAAATTTATCTTCTGCTAATGTTTCTCAGTCATGGCTATACTTTAGGAGCAGTTGGGACAACTTAAAAAATGATAATGCAAAGTGATGCTTAGCTTCCACTCTAGAGCAGCTAAAACAGAATTTATGTTTGTTTTTCTTGTTTGTTCATTTGTTGCTTTCAGTTTTATATCCCACATATGGGTGAAATGGACAAACAAAAACTCATAGACACAGGCAACAGTGTGGTGTTTTCAAGAGGGAAAGAGGGTGAGGGGTACTAATGGGTAAAGAGGACTGGTTATATGGTGACAGAACATTTAACTTTGGGTGATGGTCATACAATGCAATATACAGATGATATATTCTAGAACTGTACACTTGAAACCTATCTAATCTTATTAACCAATGTCACCTCCATAAATGTAATTATTAAAAAAAATAGAATGTATGATTAGAGACCAAGCAATTATATGATTTTAAATGTTCCCCAGATAATTGTACTGTATAGTTGGGTTAAGAACTACAGAGACTTGCTCTGGTTGTAAGCAAAGTGGCTCTGATTCTGAACCTGAGCAGGAGCGGTGAAGGGTGGGGGTGGAGAGGGGGTCCGCAAACCATTTTATCCCAACCTGAGAGGAAGGCTTCTTAGGGGATGATACATGTAGTTGGAGGAAGACTGCTTATGGCACATATGTAGCTTGTTTGATCTTTACAAAACATTTGGGACATTTGCCTGAGGAAATTAATGCTTCAAGTTAGAATACAGTGGTTCTCAATTCCCTCAGGTTTACTTCTTAGAAGCAGCTAACTTTGGGGTCTATACAGTAAGTTGATTCTCCTCATATTTCAGCAACTTAAAAATTGACTAAAGAGTAGGGAAAATTTATGAGTAGATTAAATAATTCTTATTATATAATGCCTTAATAAAATAGCTGTAAAATGTTATGGCTGGAAAACGTTCAGTAAAATAACCTATTACACATGAAGTACTGGTTTGCCTATTATCAATTATTGCCTGTTTTCTAAAACAGGTACAAATATTATCACAATAAATATAAACATGTTTTTATTTTTACTCTCTTTCCCCTAGGGTTATTTCAAGGTTACTTAGCTATTTCAATATTATGGAAATTTTAAATTATTTTTTTTACTTTCTATTTCTGTAATGTTTTAGCAATCTGTTTCCAAATATAGTGATATATTGAAAACAGTGTAAGATCTCAATCTATGCTTACCTCTACTTTACCTCTCTCTCTCTCTTTCTTTCTCTCTCTCATTGAGTCAGAAGTTTCCAATTTATTTTTCTTACAATAGGACTAATAATTGATATATTATGAATATTTTAAAATAACCTATATAGTAGCTCATAGCACATAGTAGTTGTTCAATAAATAGTGGCTATTACTTGTTTTATTTTATAGGAACTAGGAGCCCAGTGCATGAATTCGTTCACCTTGAAAGGTATAAATAGTGGCTATTACTTGTTTTATTTTATAGGAACCAGTGCATGAATTCGTTCACCTTGAAAGGTACTGTGGGCCACGAGGCTGCAGTGGGCACAGGGGGGGGGGTCTTGGCCCATCCTCTGTGCCCCAGCCCAGCCCCTCCCGCCACAGCCCTCGGTCCCCTGTCTGCTGACAGCCCCAATCCCTCCACCGCTGCTCCCATGCACTGATAGCGTCGGCCCTGCTTACACCTCCTGACAGTGCAGAGCGACTGGGGCTAGCGCCAGCAGTGAGTACAAGCGGGGCCAGCACCATCAGCGGGTGTGAGTGGAGACTTCGGGCACCAAGCGATCAAGACCAGCGCCAGGTGCCGGCAGTGGGTGTGAGCAGCGGCTCCGATGCTGCCTGCGGGTGCGAGCGGGGCTGGCACTGGCATTGGGTGCAAATGGGGCCATCGCCATCGAGAGGTGGCTGCCAGCCCCGATCACCCCTCAGAAGCAGGGGAAGGTGGAGAATTCCTGAGAGGTGATTGGGACCGGTGCCGGGCACTGGCTGTGGGTGCGAGCGGCGGCTCCGGCGCCAACAGCCGGCGCAAGTGCCCTCCCCTAAGCGGTGTGCAGCAACAAAGAATTTTCAGTAACCACCAGAGGCTCGCCCCGATGACAGTGACCAGTGCCTCGCCTCGGTCTGGCTCCCCCACTCACCTGCTTAACCATCCCATCACAGCCGATGCCCGCCATGTCCCACGCCCACCCCCCGGTGGTCAGTGTATGTCATAGTGACCAGTTGTTTGGTTGTTCCACCATTCAGTCTATTTGCATATTTGGGTTTTATATATATAGATTAAGATCTCTCACTTTCTCACACCTTAAGAATCTGATAAAAGTGTGTGTGTTTTTTCATTTTTGAGCAAAAATATTTAATGCATTTAATTTTTCCCCTTAATATGGACATGGAATTTAAAATGTCTTTATAAATAGCAACTGGGAAGCAAATATACATTAGTAAGATCTTTAAGATGGCCAAACAACATTGCTTATGAAAGAATGGTGTATATGGTTTTATGTAAATTTCATTTTCATTCATTCAACAAATATTAATTTGTTGAATGAATCTTCAAGGCATTTACATGAACTAAAAGAAAGAATTTATTATCAGTGTGAAATATTAATGGAAGAAGAACATGGATTTCATCGTACCTGAGGATTGGAAATAAAACATGTCAAAATAAACACAAACATTCTGCAACAGTGGAAGTTGATGTGAAATCCTGCCTGCAGGCTCCCAGTTACTGGGTTGAAGCCATTGTTACCTGTGCCCAGGAGCTGTCCTGATAATGGGTTTGTTGCTATGGAAGCAAGTTCAGTCTTACTTACACTTGGCAGCCCCAAGAATGGTTTTACATGATTTTTCTCCCTGAACTTAGGGGAAAAAATAACAACCAATAAATGAAAACATATAAACAATGAAGTAATTTGGAGTCTACAAGTACGCAACACTTCTTTTCATATGATTCAGTCTTGCAGAGGAAATAGAATGTCATAAATTGAGAATTGAGTGTTTTGTCCCATAATAACATTACCAACAAGTAAACCAGCCAAGTCTCTTGCATAATTCTCCACACTGACAAATGTTAATGTTTGCTCTGTACGGCTGCACCTGCCTAGAGCAAAGTCACTATGGTATTTGGTTTGTTTCCTTAGTAAATTGTCTTATTTTCTGAATGTGGAAAATTTGAATTCTAACCTTGACTATGGTGGATTTGTTAAACCCGACTTGCACACTGTCTTCATTAATTTTTGAGTTTAAATATGGAAATACCACTCTAGAATATTTTAAGTTTTTCTAATTGTAAATGGGACACAAGTACATAATTAAAATATTTTAAAATGATAAATACTTAACATTAAAACAGAACACTATACCACTTCCTCCCTTTCTCAGTTTTCCAGAGGTAACACTCTCAACTCTTTAACTATTTCTTCTGCAGTTTATCTCTATTTTAAAAATAACCAATGAGCACTTCTATTTCTTGAGTCACTGATTTATACTATCATCCACTAATTTCCTATTATTGCAGGTCAGATGTTTACCTCTTATGTCCTCTCTTCCCATCTTTTCATTCTGTTTTTATCACAATCATTTCATTATTATAATTATTTGATTTTTTAAGTTGAGTCAAAAAGTTAAATATTTCCTTTCTTGTAAAACTTTGTATTTGAGCTAGACTTAGCAAGTGCCTATTTTGTCTTTCATTTGTGTAGTTTTCATTGCATCTCTGGCTAAATCTTCACATACGCTTTTTAATGATTGTAAATTGCACATCAGAAAAACTTCAACATATCTATTCTGTCTGATACTATATCTCTTCAATTTTCTTTTCTTATCAGAGCCTCCTGTCATCCATTTCCAGTGTGATTGGGTTATTCTCTAAACCTGCCATATCTTCCTGGGTTCCCCCTTGATTATCATCCTGGGAATTGCCTTTGCCTCTGCCCCCTATTGCCTCAGCTCTTTCCTGAATCCTGTCTTTTGAGTTCGTCCCCATATATTTTTCAGGAAGTCTTCCAGTAACATCCTGAGACTTAGCATATGAGAGGTAAATTTTTAAAGTTTTATCTCAAAATATTTTAATGCTTACCTTTGATAGCTTGAGAGTAGATTTCTGTGTTAAAAAAAAGTCTGACATTGAATAACCAAACCATCTTGAAAAGAAGAAGAAAATTGGAAGTCTCACACTTGCTGACTTCAATACGCATTACAAGCCTGTAGTAATACCCTCAATGTGGTACTGGCACAAACACAGACATACAGGCCAATAGAATAGAATAGAGCGCCCAGAAATAAATCCTTGTATCTATGATCAGATTATTTTTGGCAGGGGTGTCCTATTCAATGAAGAAAGGGCAGTTTTTCAACAAATGGTTTTGGGGAAACTGCATATCTATAATAATAAAAGCGTAATATGCTAATTAGACCGGACAGCTGAATGACCTTCCAGACGTCCTTCCAGACGACCTTCTGGACAAAGCTGGGGCTGCAAGGGCCAAGGCAGCCACTGTGGCTGCGAGGGCCGAGGACAGCCGCCATGGTTGCAAGGGCCGCGTGTCCCTTGCACGAATTTCGTGCATCTGGCCTCTAGTCCACATATAAAAGAATGACATTGGCTCCTTACCTTACACCATAAAAAAATTAATCAAAATGTATCGAGTACTGAAATGTAGTATTAAAACTATAAAATCTTAAAAAAGAAAACATATATCCTTTCTGATTGGTGTTTCAGCAGCACAATTTACCATACCTAAGATTTGGAAACAGCTTAAGTGCCCATCAGCAGATGAGTGGATTAAAAAACGGTAGTACATCTATACAATGGAATACTATGCTGTGGTAAAAAGGAAGGAATTATTACCATTTGCAATAGCATGCATGGAACTGGAGAGCATTATGCTATGATAAGTGAAATAAGCCACTCAGAGAAAGATAAATATCACATAGTCTCACTCATTTGTGGAATATAATGAACAACATAAACTGATGAACAAAAACAGATCCAGAGACAGAGAAGCATCAATCAGACCATCAAAGCTCAGAGGGAAGGTAGGGGAGGGTAGGGGTAAGGGGGAGAGATCAACCAAAGGACTTGTATGCATGCATATAAGTCTAACCAATGG
>NW_005370908.1:2345227-2350346 GCF_000412655.1 Myotis brandtii | reverse complement strand
CTGCTGTGGAGGCGGGAGAGGCTCCCGCCACCACCACTGCGCTCACCAGCTGTGACCCTGGGTATGGCTGAGTGGCGCTTCCCCTGTGAGAGTGCACTGACCACCAGGGGGCAGCTTCTGTGTGAGCGTCTGCCCCCTGGTGGTCGGTGCATGTCATAGTGACCAGTAGTTCCATGTTTCGGTCATTTTGCATATTAGCCTTTTATTATATAGGATTAAATTTATTGAGGTGACATTGGTTAATAAAATTGTATATATTTTAAGTGTACAATTCTATGATACATCATCTGTATATTGTATTGTGTGCTCGACACCCAAAGTTAATTCTCCTTCCATCATCATACACTCAACATTCTCTCCCCTTGACTGCCTCCCCCTTTCCTTCTGATAACCACCATACTGTTTGACAAAGGAGTCAAAACATACAATAGAGAAAAGAAACCTTATTCAATAATTGGTGCTGGGAAAATTGGAAAGCCACATGCAAAAAAATAAAATTAGACAGCTGTTTCTCCCAGTACACAAAAATTAACTCAAAATGGATTCAATGTATAAGACCTGAAACATTAAATTACATAGAAGAAAACATAGGTATTAAATGTGTTAAACTTATGGATCTTGGTCTTAGAGAGGATTTTATGAATTTGACCTCAAAGGCAAGGAAAAAAAGCAAAAATAAGTGAATGGAACTATATCAAACTAAAAAGCTTCTGCACAGAAAAAAAAATGATCACCAAAACAAAATGGCAACCAACCAAACTGGAGCAAATATTTGCAAACAGCTCCAACAAGGGGTTAATTTCCAAAATATATAAAGTCTATTGTGTTTTTAATAACAAATTGTAACACATGAAATTATAGAACTCTTAAAAATTATTCAAACATTCATTGGTCAAATTATAAAAATCCAGGGATTATATCAGCAATAATTAAAATAGCCATTTCAACTCATTTTTGCATTTCCTTTTATTTCCTCTATTCACCACCTAATTGGGAATAACTTTGCATATATACTTACTTCAAAACTTCTAGAAGGCAGTAGCTATAGCAATACTGTAATGGTCCTCTGGTTACCCTTTATGAATGTTTAAATTATCATATTTGTATAAAAGTATTGGCCATATTAATATGCTTTGAAAAAATGAATGCTTCTCTATGTGCATGGTTTCATTGTTTTGGATGTCTTTTTTCTCAATCATCAGTTAAAATTGTAAGATCAAAATTAGCTCGACAAAAGGATAAGATGTGTTATAAAGGAAGTCAACACACTTTTGATATGCTCATTCTCTCATTCTGCAGAGGCATTGTGAACTGCACTCCCAGTGACCTTCTATAATGAGTTTCTCTTTTGAGGATCATTTCCTCCTCGCATTTGAAAATATCATAGCGTTCTAATTATTATTTTGTTATTTCATGATTTCTGGTAATTATCACTATTTACCTTCCTAAGTGACATTTTAAAAGAACATCTTTTTCTCATATTGCATTTTTTTTTCTTCATAACAATAAATGTCTCAGGAAAAAAAAAACATGTGCAAGTTATGGAATGTATAGATATATAAAACTTTTCTTTTGACATCCTCAGAACTGATTTAAAATGACCTAAGAAACTACAGCCCTTCTTGGCTGGCACACACCTGGCAAAGATTCACTCTCAAAGAGGCCTGTGCAATCAAGGCCATCTAAGTTGGCCAGGAGTTATTAAGTGAGATAGAACAGAGATCCATAAGCTTAGATTTCTCCATTCTCTTCATAACTAAAACTCAGTAAGCGCATAGATATATGTTGCAGCCACTCTCCTAGAAGGTAAAAGAATCTCTCCACTCACAGATGCTTAAACTAATTTTGCCAAGAGATTTAATCTCTTCATACTTCTCCGCTATCACTCATGTACTGAATAGTGATCTTGTAATTTATTACTTATAAGCTTTGGCCTTCTTTTCTAAATTACACTGAAAGCATTGGGTGCCTTTCATAGGATTCAGCCTAGTTAATCACAAATTTATGTTTGCATTTGGCTCTTTATGATGGAATAGCCTTAATTATTATATCTGCTTTATTTGGGAAAGAAAATTTGCAACTGTAGGTCTAGAGACTTCATTCTCTTTCATCTCTGCTTTGGGATGAGTTTGCTTTAACTGGAGAGAGTAAATTTAATGAGTTCCTCTGAGATTGAGGAATGGAGACAATTTTAATTGAAATGCTCTGAATTGTAACTTTTATGAGAAAACTTTTAATCCGTATTTATATCATACAATAATGTCATCTTTAACTCAGTATTGAGATGGAATTATATTTTCTTTACCTGTGCACATTTTGATAACAAAAACACAGAGCATAAGTCTTTTGGTGACAAATTGTGTTAAATAATATTGTACATTTTAATCTAGTTATCCTTGCTTTCTTATTTTCTGTTATACTTTGTATTTTAATCAGTCAGGCCACAAGTGTATATTGAATCTTGATTTGCCCTCAATTTGACCTTAAGGATTTTATAGCCTACTTCCACAATGAACCCCCACTTCTTCTATTAGAGTGGCTGTAAGAATAAATCATATAGTTTTCCTTTGTGCTTATTGGGAATGGCTTTCAAGAAATTATTATTGCTCAGTACTCAAACTTCAGATAATATTTATCATGTTCAGTCTTTAAACCTGAATTAAACACCTGGTGATATGTGGTGATTTAGAAAACAAATAATTGAATGATTGATTAGTAGTGTAGAATATTAGTTAGAATAGAACTATGTAACAGCACCTCTTGTCTTTGTAAATGAAGAAACTGAGGTAGAAGTGTGGAGCACCAACCTGAATTACACAGCTTCTTAGCAGGAATTTTTTTTTTAAACTCAGGACCTTCAACTCCAAATTGCTACACCCGTTAGTCTGATGCAGTCTTGCGATGGCAATGATCAATTCCAGCTATTTGGCTGAGTTCTAATCTCAGCCTCATCATCCTCAGCCAGAGCTCCAGAGAGCCAATATCAGATTTGCCCAACAAGCCTTACTGTCTCTGAGCCTCAGTCTCCAGGTCCCCCAAAAGAGGTAAAATACCTAATTTATAGATGTATTATATGGATTAAATGTAGTCATTTGCCACTTAACAATGGGGACACAGCCTGAGAAATGTGCTGTTGAGTGATCACTACCTCTTTGTGCGAACATCATAGAGTGCATTTACACAAACCTAGATGGTATTCAGCCGTGGGCAAACTACGGCCCGTTTGAAATGAATAAAACTAAAAAAAAATAGACTGTACCCTTTTATGTAATGATGTTTACTTTGAATTTATATTAGTTCACACAAACACTCCATCCATGCTTTTGTTCCGGCCCTCCGGTCCAGTTTAAGAACCCATTGTGGCCCTCGAGTCAAAAAGTTTGCCCACCCCTGGTATAGCTTATTATACACCTTGGCTATATTGGTCCTAGGGACAAGCCTATACAGCATGTTACTGAACAAAATAATAGGAGATTAAATCAAGCACAAGAGAAAATTATGCCATCAGGAGACAAGGTAAACACGGGATGTATAATGCTGCTGCCAGCGTCACATGACATAAGGTTTAACTGCAATTATTTTTTACTAGAGGCCCAGTGCACGGAATTTGTGCATGGGTAGGGTCCCTAGTGGCTGCTGGCTGCTGGCTGGGGCCTCCCTTCCCCAGCTGCTGGCTGCCGGCCGGGGCCTTCCTCCGTTCCGTGCCACCCCCTGCTGGTCAATGCATGTCATAGCGGCGATTGAACTCCTAGTCAGTTGAACTCCCGAGGGGACACTTTGCATATTAGGCTTTTATATATATAGATAAGTGCAAAGAGTACACCCTAAAATAAGAATAAGAAGTACAGTACAGTAAATACATAAACCAGTAACATAGATGTTTATTATCATTATCAAATATTATGAACTGTACATAATTGTATGAGATATTCTATTATTCGACTGGCAGTACAATAGATTTGCTTACACCAGCATCACCATAAACACAGGGGTAAGTAATGATGTTACAACAGCTATGGCGTCAGTAGGTAATATAAATTTTTCAGCTCCTATAATCTCATGTACCACCAATCATATATGTGATGTGTTGTTGCCTGAAATGCTGTTTGTGATGAGGTTCATGACTTTATTTGCAATGAGCATTGTAGTCTCCCTCCCACATGGCTTCTTTTCTCAATTTTCTCATGTGGTTGCTGATGGTGATTTTTTGTGTGTGTGGTTTTAAAAGTTTTAAACAATAGGAAGACAGAGTTTTGCTCTCATGCCATATTTTTCCATCTTTGACAGGAAGTTTTTCCAGTTTTTAACTGTTGCCTTGATTTATGTGTTTCTCTGTAATTAGACTTCATTCATTTAGATAGATTGATGATAGATCAATGATAGATAGATGGACAGAAAAATAGATATCACAACAGGTTCTGCTTCTTTGAATAATCTATAGCTCATTTTAGAGAAATCAGAGGATATATTGCATTCATAAAAGATCACAAGGCTATGGAATAAATGTTCCTACATTTGAGGAATATTAGTATCTAATTGACAATTACTACCTAATCCCCAGCAAAAAGGAGGAAAAGGGCCCACAATTATGTATAAAATGTGAAGTTTTATATAACTAGGGATGAAGAAAAGGTCCTAAAAGATTACAGGAAGAAAAAAAAAAGTTCCTAATCAGAAGGAAGAATCTCAATGGCTTTAAAATTCACAGTATTAACACTATCTACACTAATAAAAGAGAAACATGGTAATTAGCGTACGACCGCTACCCTTCCCATTGGCTAATCAGCATATCCTTATGCAAATTAACTGTCAGCCAAGATGGCGGCCAGCAGCCATGCACTGAAGCGAACAGGGAGGCTTGCTTGCTCCAGTGACAGCGAACTCTGTGTTCCCTGCCTGCCGCTGCTGGCCTCTCAGCTGCAACTCTAAGCAACTATGTTGCAAATATAGAAGCTAAACAAAACCCCAGAAACCGGCTTTCAGTCAGCCGGGCTTCAGCCAGCCGGACCACAACATTGTATCAATGTTTTCAGCAGCGAGGCCTCGGAGCTAAAGCTGGCCCAGAAAAAAAAAAAAAAAAGAAAAGAAAACAAGGAGCGGTTAGAAGCTTTAGTCACTC
>NW_005370908.1:2342946-2343477 GCF_000412655.1 Myotis brandtii | reverse complement strand
GGGAGCAGTCCTAAGCCAGCAGGTCGTTATCTCCAGAGGGGTCCCAGACTGCGAGAGGGCACAGGCCTGGCTGGGGTACCCCCCTCCCCCCCTGAGTGCACAAATTTTTGTGCATCGGGCCTCTAGTAATATATAAAACAAAAGGAGAAAAAGCAGAACCTTCAAAATTCTGAAGGAAAACAGTTGCAAATCTAGAATTACATGTGCTATCATCTACATATATAAAAGGCTAATATGCTAAGTGTCTGACTGTCTGACTGGTCGCTATGACACATACTGACCACCAGGGGCAGACACTCAATGCAGGAGCTGCCATGACATGCACAGAGAAACAGCACCACAGGCCTGGTGCCCACAAAGCAACACTCGGCTTCTCCTAAATGGGACACAGGCTCCGCCACCACCCTGGAGCAACAGCCCACCAAATTGCAGCCGATGCTGCTGAGACCCCATGGTGAAAAATGTGGCCCACAGGCCAGCCAGCCTGGTAATGGTCGCTGTGGGTGCCAGGTAATGATGTCATGTAGCAAC
>NW_005370908.1:2336262-2342685 GCF_000412655.1 Myotis brandtii | reverse complement strand
TTACACTTGAACCAAATGTCTGTGAAGCATTTTCCTGTGCCTCATCTCATTTGATCCTCACAGAAGTCCTGGAGTAGGTAGATAGGAGACTCAGTGGAATCCTATTTTCTTTTCATTAGCCGGAAAACAGAGATTTAGAAAGCTTAGAAACTTAACCCAATTAAAAAGAAGTAAGAAATGGTGGAACTTGAAAATAAGTTCAGGTTTTCTCACTGTACAGAATATAGTCAAACACTGCTGCAGTTAAATATTTTACCCTTTGTTCTCCTTGCATGATCTATAATAATCTGCTTTGTGTTGACTTTTATTTCTGTGTTTCTGACAATTACCTAAAAGAGAAGGTGGGGTGCTTCACTGGGCTGGGAAAAGTTAAGCTACATCAGAAAGCAGGTCCAATTATGCAAGTTTATTCTATAAATATATATAACAGGCTATGTTGACTCATGCATGCACGATACATATAAAGCTCTTGCTGGTGCAAATCGCACGCATGTGTTTCCTCTGTCATCATAGTCAAACACTGCTGCAGTTAAATATTTTACCCTTTGTTCTCCTTGCATGATCTATAATAATCTGCTTTGTGTTGACTTTTATTTCTGTGTTTCTGACAATTACCTAAAAGAGAAGGTGGGGTGCTTCACTGGGCTGGGAAAAGTTAAGCTACATCAGAAAGCAGGTCCAATTATGCAAGTTTATTCTATAAATATATATAACAGGCTATGTTGACTCATGCATGCACGATACATATAAAGCTCTTGCTGGTGCAAATCGCACGCATGTGTTTCCATCTGTCATCATTGATCATGAATTTGGCTGACACTTCTATTATAGAGAAAGGGCGGATAGCAATATTAAAATATTTCTTCTGATTAATTTCCTTTCAATGTGCATGAATCCATGCACTGGGCCAGTAGTAAAAATATAAGGATAGAATAAGGCTATAAGGACATTTAGGGACATAATGGTTTCTAATCTACACTAATTTTATTAGTTAGCTAATGAAAGATGTTTTACAATGGGAATGAACAGTAAAAATAGCCCTGGAAGATTAATGTTTTTATGAGAGAGAGAGAGAGAGAGAGAGAGAGAGAGATAGCATATAAAAAACAAACAAACGAAAACATACCAAAAAAACAACACAAGAGATTTTGCATAGGAGTAAGGCCAGGAGGTTTGTTAGGTAAGATCTAAGGTGAAAGCTATGGACCAGGCATTGACAGCAACACATCCAGAATGAAGAAGGCAAATGGCTCCTGGAAAATTTAAGAGAATAAAATAATAGAAGAAACAATGTACTTAAAAGTTTTGAGTGAAAAATAAACAATTGATGGGGAGTTTTGTGGTTGAATTATTTTTGAATTATTATTAAAGTTCTTTAAAAAAAGAGCAACAGTAATGATGAATATTGACCCCATGGTGAAAGATAAGCACTATATAGAATTATAATGTGGTACATGGTTCAGCTGAGAATAGCACACATAGTCACATGCTCCTAACCATATTGATATAAGCATAGCTCCAAAGAACTAGTTCTACTTAAAATTAGTTAAACTCTGTAATAGGGTGGGGAGATGAAATGTACGTATGTGATATTGACAGAGGAAGAAAAAAGGCTTAATATGAATAGTTTGCTGTATGACTTATGGAATAATGACTAAATTAAAAACTGAAGAAAAAATAGCAATATATACATGTTTGTGCGTGTGTGTGTGTCTGTGTGTGAGCTAATTTGGTTGAAAGTGGATACTATGGCAAAAAGATAAATTAGTTCTTAACAAACTTTATGAATCAGTTAACTTTTAAAGCTAAGACATAAAGCTCAAAAAAAAAAAGAGAACGAACAAGAATAAGAAGAAAAGAAGAAGGTGAAGGAGAGGAAGAGAAGTCAACAAGGAGAGCCACACTGCATAGTTATAAGTAATAAAGCAGAAACAAGAACATCATCCACTTCCCCTCCTCCCACAACAAATGGAGAAATGGAAGTTTATTAAATTATTCAAAACATTAAGAAAACAAATCTTTAAAAAAGTTCCAAGACTTTCAATGTTAATTAATATATAAAACTGGCAGTTATAAGAATATCATATCTTCTTTGTAGTGAGGAACATTTACTACTTTTAATTTTTTTTATATGTTTTTCTTTAAAAAAATCTAACAATAGCCCTGGAAGATTAATATTTTTATTTAAATAATTCTTTATAATATGTTGAATAAGAATCTGTCCCTCAGCATTGGTAAACTTGTATCATTAATGGCGTATGCTCTTTAAGGCATTTGTTGATACTCATAATCAAAATACAATCAATATGAGGATGACTGTTACATTGAAACTATTTTACTTCTGATATCTCTATTTATATCTTATATATCTATATCTAATCATCTATTTCTAATCACTCAATTTAAAAACCAGGATCATTTCAGTGTCCCTCTTAATATGTAACTAAAATAATTTTTTCTTGAACTTATTTAGGATCAAAGCCTCTACATTTTCCGCATCATACTGTAAAATGTAATTTCACTTGTCTTCTAACTATATACATTACTAATAACAGATGATAAAATTATTATTTTAATCCTACTTTCACTCCTTTATTCTATTGAAAAAAGCATACTCCCCCAAATACTTGTCTTTTTATTTGTAGTTTTTTCCCCTAATCTCTTTATTTTTGGTGATGCTATTCTATTGTTCCCCTTTACCAGTGTCCTCTTTATTTTCTTTGATAGTTTTTATCTCAGCTTCTCTATATGTTTCAATGAGATACATAATACTTTTTGATTGTGTTGCCTCATTTTTAGAAGTGGTGAAATTTCCAGACTATGACACTCTGACAGTTTATTATTTTTATGCAAAGGAAGATGCTAACAGACCAAGTCAGACACATTTGACACTAATGTTTCATTTATTTTGAGCCCATAAAAAAAATGTTGTCACTTTCTGGGGAATGCACTGCATGGGAATTCAAGCACTTCCCATACAGTGGTTCTCAACTTTCTGGCCCTTTGAATATAGTTCCTCATGTTGTGACCCAACCATAAAATTATTTTCGTTGCTACTTCATAACTGTAATGTTGCTACTGTTAGGAATCATAATGTAAATATCTGATATGCAGGATGGTCTTAGGCGACCCCTGTGAAAGGGTTGTTCGACTGCCAAAGGGGTCTCAACCCACAGGTTGAGAACCGCTGAGTATGAAGGGGAGAGAGAAAATGTAGAAATCTGATAATATATAAATTACAGATAAATTTTGAACAAGACTTTAAAAATGTGCTTTATCATTTCATAACAGAAAGAATCAACTTGTAATATATGTAAGTGGAACCCAAATATACCAATGATGAATGAAGCTAAATAAGCTTTAAAATGATTGAGCTGTTGAAGTGAAATATTTCTTGGCTTGATTTCTCCTGCTTTGTCTCTAGATAATGATAATTTGGAGACTAACTGTACAGTTAAAAAATTAAACCTTTTCACAAGCCTACATTGAAAACTGAAAAATGATAGAACATTAATATTTCTATACAAACATCTACTTTAAACAGTCACTTCTCAATTTCTTTCATAGCAAACTCTTATCAACATCAATTCGTGCCCATGGATATATTATCTCCATTTTAAAGAACTGTGCTCAGAAAGGATATAAGTCAGTGATGGCGAACCTTTGAGCTCCGGCGACAAAGACTTATATTTTTGATATTTATTTTATATATTTAAATTCCATTTAACAAAGAAAAATCAACCAAAAAAATGAGTTCGCGTGTCACCTCTGACACGCGTGTCATAGGTTCGCCATCACTGATATAAGTAATTCTTGTTATTTAATCCCTTATATGCTAAATAAAAAATACATAACAGTTTTAGTATAAAAATTACCTATATAAAATAAATTTTTAAAAAATTACCTGTATCTCTAGATATTAGATATAATAGTTAGCTATTTTTAAAAGTGAAGTTTATATACTCAGAAAATGGAGACAAAGTCATTATCAATATTATTATAACTATGTGGTAGTTATCACTTCATGATTGTGTATTATTTATATGTAATGAAATAAGATCTGGCTTAATCTATGGTCAAATGTGCACATATTTTAATTTTCTCAACTATGTTTTTCTTCTTTAATAATGTGGTGTGTGTTCTAGGTATTTTGCATTTCCAAATACATTTTTATTCAGGTCCTCAATCTCCCTGACCCACTTGCACCTCCACACATACCACCACCAACAACAACACTACCAACAAACCAAAACTCGTGGGATTTAAATTTGGAGTACATTTTAGGTAATCTTAATCTTGGTGTAGGACTTCCGTGAGTTGCCTACTTTTGTCCATTTATATTCAAAGTCACCCCACTTTCCAACAACCACCATGACCCTAACAGAGAATATGATGTTTGTGGTGTTTGTATTCTTGAATGACTGACTATATAAAGTAACGTTTTTTCATTCCTTCATCTCTTCTCTCACATCCCCTTTTCTTTATAATCTCTTGAATAAGAAATCACTTGTCACCTGGCCAGTGTTGCTCAGTGGTTGAGCATCAGCCCAAGAACCAGGAAAGAGGTGATGGTTCAATTCCCAGTCAGGGAACAATGCTGGGTTTGCAGGCTTAATCCCCAGTAGGGGGCATGCAGGAGGCAGCTGATCAATGCTTCTATCTCACTCTCACTCCCCCTTCCTCTCTCTGAAATCTAACAAACACTTTAAAGACCTTAGAGTAATAACATTTTTTAACATACACATTTTGTTTATTTGTTTGGATTTTTTTCTTTTTTTTTTTTCTTTCTTTCTTTTTCTTTTTTTTTTTTTTTACAAAAATGTCAAACCACATGACATTTTATAGATCTTGGGTCTTGGCATACTAAAACTTAAGAGGAGTTGGTAGCAATTGCAGTAAAAACTTCAGGCTTTGTAGATAAGAACATAAAATTTAAAAACCTATTCCCACAACTGCAATGAAGAAATTTTATAGTATGCCATTATTGGTGACTCACAAGTTTTGGTTTTATAACTTTAGAGAATCACTCATTCATTTGAAAGGCCTTGTCTCAGGAGATTTATCAATCTGAAGACTAAATTGTACAAAGAAAATGAATTTCCCTTTGATTGACAGATGTTTTAGTGAATGTGTAGCTTTAAAATTTTATATTTGTAGCCTTAAAAGTAGCTGAATCTGAAAGCTCAGCATTAAACATATTTCTATACGAATTATTGAAATGCAACCATTGATGTTTGCATTCATTTTGCACACATAAATTTGAAAATAAAAATTTATTGAAGAGAGTAAAGACTACTATGCATTATCCTTTTTTTATTAAATAGGATTATGGAGTGGTCTATCAATCCAGTTCACACCAGAGGCTATACAAGGTCTCTAGCTAATATGGCCACTCATGGGAGAGACATATAGGTCTTTAAAAGTTTTTCAGGTTTGATGGCTAGTTGCCAATTGTGGAAGTGCATATTGGAAATGTCAGTCTCTCTTTTGTTTACTTAACATGTAACATAGGTAGAACAATGTTTATCTCAAAGTGTTGAACAAAAAGTGTATATAAAATGATTTAACGTGATACTTTGTACATAGTGGATGTTCAAAAATCATTTCTCACAGACTTAGTTATTTTACATTTAAGGTAAGTTGCCTATTCTCCTAAGAAATCAAACCAAGAAAACAGGCATGACCCACTATTTTCTTTTTTGATTCCAAAAGTGAAACCCTTAATTTTGTTTTCTTTTTCTCCATTTAAATTGGAGAGATTTTTAGTCTGCTTCAGGAGTATGTAGTTTCTAATCAGTCCCTAGCTTTTTTACCTTGTCTATCAGCTCTCTGAGGTCAATGTCATTAGGGCAGAAGGCAGGGGAGAAAGAAAAGCTTCCACTTTTATGTGAGAGAATACTGCTATAAAAGCCACATTTTCTAACAAAAAAAAAGAATTGCAGTAATTAAAAACAAATAAAATATTGCAAAATCAAAGCTTAATAAGGTGAAAAATGTAAATCTCTCAATTTTTAAAAATAATTTGGTAAATTTTATTATTCTATTTATGATAAATAACCATTAATTAATTGGCACTAGAAGGATTTTTTTCTTAACATGAGTAAGTTATGCACACACACTCACTTAGAAACACATATACAGTACACAGTTGACATTTGTAATAGTTAAGCAGCAATCACACTAAAGTTTTTACCTGAGTAGTGCCTGTTTACACCAATGTTTATTATTAACTATAGAATAAAACAGTAAATCAGATATGCTGTACCCAAGAAGAAAAGTGTAAGAGGAGAACATAAATATTATTATTTGAAAATACCTGATATGTACATATATGTATATGTGTTTATAATATAGAGTTATAGAAAATGAGTTCAGTAAGGTGACTGGTTGACAAATAAGTATAAAAATCAATAACTTTAGTGT
>NW_005370908.1:2302844-2334623 GCF_000412655.1 Myotis brandtii | reverse complement strand
CAGGAGCTGCCCCCAGCCTGCAGGCCCCAGGCCAGCCAAGGCAGGTGCCAGCAGGGGCTCCCCGATCACCCTGCCAGCAGCCCTGCAGAGGGAGGTGACCAGCGGCTGTGGTGGGGGGCCGGGCCAGCGAGTTTGCAGTGCCAGGCCAGCCAAGGCAGGTGCCAGCAAGGGCCTCCTTATTGCCCCGCCAGTCACCCCACAGATCGGCCCTGATCGCTGGCCAGGCATAGGGACCCTACCTGTGCATGAGTTTCATGCACTGGGACTCTAGTCCCATATAATAAAACCCTAATATGCAAATAGATCAAACGACAGCCAGTCACTATGATGCGCACTGACCACCAGGGGGAAGACGCTCCATTTACTTTTAATTTACTTGTTTCCTTATATTTAAAGTGGATATCTTGTAGAGAATATAGAGTTGGGTCTTGTTTTTTGATCTACTCTGTCTTTTAATGGTGCACTGAGACCACTGCTGTTCAAAGTTATTATCGATATAGTTGAAACAATATCTACCATATTTGTTACTGCTTTATAGTTTTTATCTTTGTCGTTTGGTTTCAATTTTTGCTTTCCATTCTTATTTGCCTTTTGTGGTTTTAACTGAGCATTTTATAGGGTTCCATTTTCTCTTCTTAGCATATCAATTGTACTTATTTTAAAAAATGTTTTAGTAGTTGCCCTACAGTTTTTAATATACATTTACAACTAATCCAAGTCAGTTATCAAATAACACTATACCATTTTACTGGTAGTGTAAGAACCTTATAATAATAAAATAATTTCTTTTGTCTCTTTTATTATTGTTGTGATTCATTCATTTCTCATATATATATACACACATCTTTGAATTCAGTGTTATTATTATTTTGAACAAACTATTATCGTCTTGATATGAAAAATAGCAGTGTGGTTTTTTTAAAATTTTATCCCCACTTATTCCTTCTCTGACAATCTTCCTTTCTGTATGTACATCTGAATTTCTGATATATAGAATTTAAAGAACCTCTTGAATTTTTTTTTTTCAAATTAGGTCTACTGAGAAAGTATTTATTTCTACTTTAATTTTGAAGGATAATTTCACAGGGTACAGAAATATATGTTGTTATTTTTCTCTCAACTATTTATTTCAGTTCATTCTCCTCTTGCTTGCATGGCTTCTGAGAAGAAGTCTAGTGTAATTCTGATCTTTGTTCTCCTGTAGGTTAGGTGTTTTTGGTTCTCTTCCCCCCACCCCACCCCCCTTTGAGTTCTTTCAGGGTATTTTTCTTTATCTTTGATTTTCTTTAATTTGAAAATGACATCCCTAGGTATAGTTTGTTGTTGCTTGGCGTTTATCCTGTTTGGTGTTCTTTAAACTTCATGGATAAATGACTCGGTATGACTTGGTATCTGACATTAATTTGGGTAACTTTTCAGTCATTGTTGTTTCTAGTGGTATTTCTTCTGTTACTTTCCCTCTGTCTTCTCCTTTTGTCTTTCCCACTATGTATGTTATACCCTTTTAAATTGCAGTAATTGGATACTCTGTTCCAAACAGGTTTTTTTTTTTCTATTTGCTTTTGGTTTGAGGCTTCTAATAGTACCTGGTATATAACCTCCAGGTCAGAGCTTATTTCCACAGCTGTGTTCAGTCTACTAATAAGCTCATCAAAGGCGTTCTTTATTTATGTTACAATGCTTTTATCACTGGCATTTCTTGTTTTACGCCTTCAGAGAATTTCCATCTCTCTGCTTACATTGCCCATCTGTTCTTGCATACCATTTACTTTCTCTTAGCATATGAATCGCATTTTAAATTCCCATTCTTAAGTCCAACATCCCTGCCATGGCTGGTCCTGATGCTTGCTCTGTCTCTTCAAGTCGTGCTTTTTGCTGTTTGGTATGCCTTGCTTGTAATTTTTTCTTGATCGCTGGACATGCTGTGCTGGGTAAAACGAATTGCTGCAAATGGGCTTTTAGTAATGTGAGGATGAGGTGCGGGAGAGAGAGGGGAAGTGTTCTACAGTCTTAAGATCAGGCTTTCATTGAGCATAGCCTCCAGACTGTGAACTTCACGACACGTTTGCCCGTGTTTTCCTCGCCTCTTTGGTTGAATAGGATGGCTCACGTGGGCTGCATTTGTATTCTCCTCTCCCAGCTCAATTAGGCTCTGAGAATAGCTCCGCAGGTGAGGTTCTGGTTAAAGGATTAACTAGTTTCACCGGAGGACAGACCTTATTAAGACAAACACTGGGCTCTGACCTGTTTGTCAAAATGGCTCCTTTCTCCTTCCCTTACTGGATGTACAAGAGGGTTTTTCTTCGATATTTGATCTCAGAACCGGGTTGAGCTTCTGGGGGTAACTCTCCCCAAATTATTGGAGCCCCTATCACTTGGTACCTTCCCTTTGGAGTGTTTAATGCTCAGACTTGTCTGCACTGAGCCTCCAGCAACTTGTCAACCTGCAGCTCAGGTTTTTCTCTCCTGGCACTGGTTCCCAAGCCCTCTCCACGCCTGGGTCCCTGCTCTGGTAAGCCTCAACTTTCTGTGTTCTCCTGTCTGCCCCTCTAATTTGGGGGGGCTGCGGGGGCGGGGGCAGCAGTTTGCTCTCTGCTCTCTCCTCTCTTATGGATCCAAGAAGAGTTCATTTTTCGGCCTGTTTGACTTTTTACTTGTTAGGATGATGCATGCAGAACTGGAAAGTAGAAGTGGTAAATTACATTTCAATGAAATAAACTTAGAAAATGTTTAGGACATTTGTACTTAAAGCTTTAGTAACACAGTAAATAGTTTTTTTTTCCTAAAAACATACAAATTCATTTTAAAAACACTGAATAGTCATTTTGCAATGTAAGAAGTACAAATGATAAATGCATCTGAAGTTATTAATTGCATTAGTAATCAAGAAAGGCAAATTAGAGTATGAATAATATATATGTCACCAGTAAATTTTGAAATACCATCCAATGCTTCTGAGCATGTTTGAAAATTACCAAAGATATTCTAGCAATTCTCATTGTAGGAATTATCCTTCCTTCTCCAAAAAGACATAACTAGGAATATATAAACAAAGATGTTCATTTCAACATTGTTTATAATAAAAAAAATTAAAGTATATTTTCAGTGGAATGGTCTAAATGGTGCTGCAATGAAATGTCAATCATTGGAAGTAAATGAAAAGATAGCTTTCTGTACAATTATGTGAGATAAAATCAAATTATACAGCTGTATGGATATTAGAATCAGAATGCAAATGTTAGGAAACATACACCGAAAATCTATCTTGAACATATTTCTTTTTCCTAAATAAAGTAGTAACATAAGATGGCATAATCAAATCTTACTGCTAGTGCCTTCTGTGGAGTATGCTAACAGGTGACTAAAGAAATATACCCTTTCAAAGCGTATTATCTGTGTTAGAAAATGGAATGGTTTTTACACAGATGATAACCTTGCTTTCTTGCCTCCTGCTAGGGAAGGGTGAGCATGGGAAACCTTACCCCCTCACTGAAGATGACCACGATGACTCAGCTTACAGGGAAAATGGTTTCAATATTTTTGTCAGCAACAATATCGCTCTGGAGAGGTCTCTGCCCGACATCCTGCATGCTAAGTGAGTATCAGCATGCCAGTGTGGGGGGGGGAGGGGTGGTTTCTTTTTGTTTAGCTAATTAGTTGTATTATGTTTAAGATGTCACTAATGTTTTTGCCCTAATAATATTATAGAAACTTTTCTATTTCATAGTCTTAAATAGGTCTGCTTTAAATTGGAATGATCTTTAAAATTCTAAAAGAATAGGGCCTCTAAAACTTAAGACATGTGTTTGTTATTGAGTCCACTGTATTATTTCCATTAAAAATGAAACGTTTTTAGATAATACCCATACCGTTACATTTGATCACATAGATTACGAAGCAAACAAGTTTTTTATTTTTTCTTGTGGTTAGTGCTGTCAGGATGTGTGTGTATATATACTTTCTATTAGCTTCATTCTTACACCGGTCGTAGTCAGTGCCATTCCAGTTACATCTTCCACGAAGAATGCCTGAAATAAATGGATCCATAATTCAAAAGTAATGGCAGTTGCTCAATTTTCTTTCACTTTATGAATTGCTTGTGGCTTGTCAATCGACAGTGAGTTCAGTTTTTACTGAATTAATAGCTAAATGTTATCGTGTAAAGGGAAACAAGAATAATCCCTCTTCTCTGTCCACACCTACCTACTCCTAACATTGCTTAAAGTACATTGCTTTTTTCCCCTTAGTTTATTCTGGTTTTCTCAATAGCATACATAATGCCAAAAGTATGCCATAGAATGTGATCAGAATTTGAAGTTGTGGAATTCTACATATTTGAGAAATCTTTTCAACTATAATATGTTTAATTCTCCCCCACCTCACTCTTCCTTTGGCACCACTGTTATGACATAAAGAAAGTTAGAGAAAATAAAATAAGGGCAACTAATAAAAGTAGGAGTCAGAATTTAAATTAAACCAGTAATGTACAGTAAATAAAACTCTTAATTTTGTGCAAGAATAATTAACCTTTGCAAAAAAATATGGTTTGGAGCACTACTAGTATTTTACTTGCCCTATTGTGCTTTTGTAAATTCATTTTAAAATATAAAAGAATTACTGGTTTCCCCCTCAGGTTTTATGAGAATGTGCATTTCCCAATATAGTTAAGCAGAGGATTAATATGAAGAACAAATAAATTTTTCCCTAAACGAAATGCTGTATACATGGGTCTGGTCCTTCCAGGTAGCCAAATTATTCCCAGGCCACCTGAAATTGTCTACAGTAATTCCCACTGACCTAGAACGTGTCTAGTTATGAGAAATTGTAATACCTAATTGTACACCATCAAAGATGCATTAAATTGCATTGTTGGCATAATAAATATGCTCAGAGAATAATTTCCATCCACCTCCTCTCCCACCCCCACACTTCCAATCTTTGTGTGTTCAAGTGGAAAGAGTTGCAGATGGAGACAATGCGAAAATCACTGAAGTCAAAACACGGTTGATATTCCCATTCTCCTCAGAGACTGTATTTCCAATTTAACTGCCACCTTTCGGAGAAAGATGTTCTTAGGCAATAATGGAAAATGAAATTTTAAAATGGAAAGAAAAATACTTTAGAAATTTTATTAGAGTCACCGAGATTGCAGTATCAGAGGACATTATTATAGATGTCAGGGAATAAAAATGTGGCTACAATATATTCTGTGACCATATTTTTACTTATTTATTGAGGCTGGGTAACTAGAAGGACAAATAGTCACCTACTAGAATGATACCAACAAAGGGAAAAAAAAACCTGAGAATGTTGAGATAGAGGACTACAAGGTGTTAAGTGTGAGATACAAAAATGATATTAACCTGGTTCGTCCATTTTTTCTGACTCTCAGTGAGGCAGGGAGATCTGAAGTTGCCTCTGATTTTGTCAGGATCCTACAAGCAGGAAACCAAGAGTCAAATTTGCAGGGATCCCACTGTTTAAAATCCTACACTTTTGACCTCATCTGTGCTTCTCAAAATGCAGGCACACATAACTGTAAGGGTGTGCAGCTCTGTGTAAATGGCACTTGAAATTAAAAAGCAACTTGACACCTATTCCAGTGTTATCAGTTTAATAGGCTGCAGGTGAATGGCCACAGCGTGTTTATATGGATGGGCTCTTGGAAGAGAATGCAAAATGTATGTGACTTGCAAGTGTTCTCTACCCATTTATAAATTCACATTCAGTAAAAAAAAAAAATCATAGTTCTAAAAAATAATCAGTCTTACTTTTTGCAGCAGCATGGATGGACCTAGATGGTTTTATACTAAGTAAAATAACTTAGAGAAGTGGTTCTCAACCTTGGCTGCACATTAGAATCACCTGGGAATCTTTTTAAAATCCTGATTTGGGGCCTCAGAAATCAGGATTTTAAAAAGATTCCCAGGTGATTCTAATGTGCAGCCACGGTTGAGAACCACTGACTTAGAGAAAGACAAATAGCATATGTTTTCACTTATATGTGGAATCTGAAGAACAAAACAAACAAACGAAAAAAATAGAAACAGACTCATAGAGAGCATACTGACAGTTGACAGATGGGAGGAGGGTTTGGAGGGCTGGGTGAAAAAGGTAAAGGACTTAGGAAGTACAAATAGTTATAGAATAGCCACATGGATGTAAATTATAGGGAGTATAGTCAGTAATCTGCCCTGTAAGTCATGTTTTTAGGTGTTTTGATTTGCTTAGTGCATATTCTAATGAACTGTGAAGAATTTTTAGAACATGAATGATTTCAGAAATTACAAATCAGAAAGAAATTTGTCCTTTCTTCTTCACTAGCATTAAATGAACCACTTTTTTTTTGGCTTTATTATATCATTGAGTTAGTAATAGATTCCATAAAGTAGGAGTCATAGAAGAAGGAAAGTAAGTATGTTGGACTGTGTGCAATAATTTGATCATCCTAATAATAAATTCCAAGCTTTTCATTAATGTTTTACCAAAATTGGTTGTATTTTTCTCAGCAGTTTTTTCACCTCCCAATTTTGTAAATTACATTTTCATTTTCCGTACTATTTATGCTTTGGTATTGTCAAATTTTCCACTTCTTTTTCCATAGTATTGGTCCTACATTTCTGGTTGACTTTTGCACATTTTAAAAGATATGTCTACATTTAAATACTCCCTTCTTTAGTTACTGCCTGATTATGTCTATATCCATAGTGCCTGGGCTCAACTTGAGATATGTCCTTAGAACATATTTTCTTTATATTTTATTTAATGTAGTGTTGATAAGAATTTTGCTATGAGAGCTTCTGCATGGCCAATGTCTAGTTAATAGTTATCTGGCTCATCTGGCTTCATTTTACCAACTTCAGAATTTCCCCACCTGTATATTGATGGTGCGTTGTTCGTTTTTTGTTTTTTTTATTCAGTCATCTGGCATGCTACATCTTTGTATGCTATAAAACATCTTATTTTCACCTCCAGCTCAAGATCAGAATTATAAATAGGGAACAGAAAACCATGAAGGATGGATGGTCTGCAAACTGATAAGCTTATGCATAAATATATTGTTAGCAAGATAAGATTTAAGAATATTTAAGTATTACTCCATATATATGAATAAATTAATCAGTAATAACCACATACTCCCTATAACAGTGATGGCGAACCTATGACACGCGTGTCAGAGGTGACACGCGAACTCATTGTTTTGGTTGATTTTTCTTTGTGAAATGGCATTTAAATATATAAAATAAATATCAAAAATATAAGTCTTTGTTTTACTATGGTTGCAAATATCAAAAAAATTTTATATGTGACACGGCACCAGAGTTAAGTTAGGGTTTTTCAAAATGCTTACACGCCGAGCTCAAAAGGTTCGCCATCACTGCCCTATAACATGGTATAAATAATATTCGTAAGATGAAATTACATCTATGAAAAGAGGAAATGCATGAGATTAGGACACAACAGAGCCATGTGAAAAGGAGAGTTGATGAAGGCTTTTCAGAAGATCCCGGTCAATGCATCAGTAACATCAGGTTAACTTTATTGCTGTTATGAAAGAACACATGTTCATACAGGTCCAGTTGATGCACATGTACATTAATTAAGATGCAGTTATGAGGTGGCTTTGTAACTGGGATATTTTTGAATTAAAATAGTTATACTCCGGCCTGGCTGGTGTGGCTCAGTGGTTGAACCAGGAGATCACAGTTGATTTCTGGTCAGGGCATATGCCCGGGTTGTGGGCTCAATCACCAGTGGGGGGCATGCAGGGAGGCAGCAGATCAGTGATTCTCTCTCATCATTGGTTTTTCTATTTCCCTCTCCCTTTTTCTCTGAAATCAATAAAACATTAAAAAAATTAAATGTTTTACTCTGAATTGTGACTTTTCCCTTTCTTTTTTTAATTAAATATATTTTATTGATTTCAGAGAAGAAGGGAGAGGGAGAGAGAGATAGAAACATCAGTGATGAGAGAGAATCACTGATGGGCTGCCCCCTACATGACCCACATTGGGGATTGAACCCTCAACCAGGGCATGTGCCCTGACCCCTGATCTCCTGGTTTATGGGTCGAAGCTCAACCATGGAACCATACCGGCTGGGCAAAAATGTGTATTTTCCCCCTCTATGCCAAAAACTACACAGAACTTTGGGAGGTGCTAGCTTCCTTTCATATTTTTATTCTGATTTACTTGTGAAGTGATGAAGTATCTTCTTTCACCAAGTTTACAAGTGAATTTTGAAGGAAATTAAGCTAAAATGACTGTCATGTCCTCCTGTCAGGTTTGAATACTATCACAGAGAGAGATGGGAAACATGTCCTTTGAATCAAATGCTCTTCCAGCCTAGGGTATGTCTAAATTTGACCAAACAAACAAACAGAACCCTCTCCCTCCCCCCACCCCCCGACACACACACACAGAATGCAGACTGGTGCAGCCACTGTGGAGAACAGTATGGCGTTTCCTCACAAAACTAAAAATGGAACTTCCATTTGACCCAGTGATCCCATTTCTAGGACTATATATCCCAAGAAAACAGAAACACCAATCAGAAATGATATATGCACCCCTATGTTCATAGTGGCACAATTTACCATAGCTAAGATCTGGAAACAGCCTAAGTGCCCATGAGCAGATGAGTGGATTAGAAAACTATGGTACATCTACACAATGGAATACTATGCTGCTGTAAAAAAGAAGGAATTCTTACCATTTGCAACAGCATGGATGGAACTGGAGAGCATTATGCTAAGCAAAATAAGCCAGTCAGAGAAAGATACATATCACATGATCTCACTCATTTGTGGAAAATAATGAACAACAAAAACTGAGGAATCAAAATTAGAATCAGAGTCATAGAAGCATCAAACAGACTGTCCAACCTATGAGGGAAGGCGGGGGTGAGGGGGTAAGAGATCAACCAAAGGACTTGTATGCATGCATATGAGCAAAACCAATGGACACGGAGGGGGAGTCCTGAGGGCAAGTGCTCAGGGGTGGGGGCGGCTGGAGAGAGGTTAATGGGGGAAAAAGGAGATTTATGTCATACTTTAAACAATAAATAATTTAAGTTTAAAAAAATAAAAGAAAATATGGTATAAAACACACACACAGATGTGGGGGGGCGGCATTGAACAAGGACAACAGATAGGAAATAATCTTTTAAAACTGTTGTTCAAGTGGGTACCCTTCAGTCACTTTTATGAGTTAGCTTATGCAAATTAGCATAGACATTGATACATTAGTACATTTCCAAGGTCTCTTTCCTTGCCTAGTATTAATTCTCTCTCTAAGGTGTAATGCCAAAATGTATCTCGAGTGCATGTACTTCCCTTATGCTCAGCTATACCCACTATCATCTCTTCATTGGAATTTTAGAATAACCACATAATTGGACCTCACACACTCCCTCTTACTTTCCGAAGAGTGAGTAATAGTGAGCATTAAGAACTAAGGCATATCATCTAAAATACTTAAAAGACCCCCTGTTGCCCTAAAAGTAATAGTCCAGAAAAACCACCACCACCCTTCATATTCTCACCCCGACTTACCTCACTTATCTCGGCCTCCACTTTTGCTCTTCCCAGCGTTCAAGATGTTCCCATGGTAATGCCACAATGAACACACAGCTGCATGAACACAACACACAATTTTGTTCCTTAGTATAGACATCAAAATATCCTATTACATTAAAGTGTTCATCATATTGCCATATGAATATTAATTTACAGATCAGTTTTTACGTACGAGGAGACCAAATAAATAAGGAGTGATACCATCCCCTGCCATGCACGCGCTATCAAACACACTCACGTTTATCCAGTAGTCCAAACTAATTTTTCAGGCCTGTCAAAGCAAAATAAATTACCAGTTATCACTGCTTTATCAAACCCAACTGACATGGCAAGATTAGAACAGCGAAACAATGTGACTGAAACCAGCCATTGGAAATTGAATATCTGACATTAAAACAATTATGTAAATTGGTGCCTGGAAAGGACTTACATGGATAGGCTCCCTAGTATGCTTGTCACTAGCCAGATGCCAAGTTGACATTTTATTCTGCTGCTACTGAGAACAGGGCCAAGAGAACTTCAGCTGAACTACGATGGCTTTGCAAGTAATCATACAATGATGAAAAATTAAAGGAAAGTATTTCCCCTTTCTGAACATGAGTGGTTCCCTTGAGAAGATTAAAAAAAAATTTTTTTTTGGTTCACTAGCTATACTATACGTAGTAAAGCCATTTTATAAGGCGTTTGATAAACTAAAAGGCAGTAAATTAAATAGTTAACTAATTAATTGATTTGGAGAGTGTCCAAGATGTTGACACTGGTACTTGTAAATGTGTCAAACGGTGGTCTAAATGCACCCCCAAAATACAGGACCATTTTGCTGTAGCCACGAAGTCAAACAAATTACAGTATTTCAACTTTCTTTCTCTCCCACACACAGCCTAATGAAACTGACTGGAACTGAATTGGCACTCTTTATCAACATTTCAGAGAATTATAATGATTATTATAAAATGGTACAAGATCATAATCATTTAGAACGTGGACTCTAATGCAAGCTCAAAATATCACTTCCTGCCTGTTTATTATCATTACTGTGCAATAGCATTTTACCACATTTAACATTATCTGAAATATGTTCCAAATTTCATTTGTTTCACATGAGAAATATATATATATTTATACATATATATAAATATCATTTTATATCATATATATATATATCATTTTATGAAAAGAAATGTAAGAAAAACAACAAAAAAGCACTCCACCCAACAACAGCAGTGTATATATTCTTCTCAAGTATGCATGAAACATATCTTCAAGGTTGACCATACCCTGGGTTACAAAACAAATACTACAGATTTTAAAAAATTGAAATTTTACAAGTATATTCTATGACCATAAAATAATTAAAAATGTGCAGAAAAATAACAAGACAATCATCAATCACTTGGAAATTTAAAGCAATCAGTATTTCAAAAGGAAATTTAAGGGAAATTTCAAAATATTTTTAAATGAACAAAAATAAAAATTTTAAAACTGTTTATTTCAAGCAGTTCATATAATGAAATCATTCTAATCTTCTATCATTCAGTGCTGGTAAAAATAAAGAACAAAAGGCCTCAAATCAATAATCTAAGCCTTTACCTTAAGAGACTGAAAAAAAAAGGAACAAACTAAAGAATAAATTTCTTACTGTAACCATGGAGTTATCTTTATGTAATTGCTTTTCTATCAACTTTTACTACTATATTCAGAAACCCTGTTATTAGGCGCATAAAACATTTTGTTGTGTCCTCTTGATGACTTGATCTCTCTATCATGAAATGAACTTCTATGGAAGTGGAGCCTTAAATATTATAATTTTTGTCAATGATGAAATTGAATCTTGTTTTTCCATTAAATGTCATCACACAGTTTCCTTTTTTACTTAAAAGCAGGCAGAAGACTGAAATGGCTGTGTTCACTAGTGTGGTTTGGCAAATATTTCTGATGATGTTCCTTCTGGATCCTATAGGATAGCATATCCCTTATGCTGTGTGACTACTTCTGACCAATGAGTTGTAAGCAGAAAGCATTATGTCATTTTAGAGGCAAACCACTTCATTACCAGTTCGAGACCCATCAGCCTTCTCATTTACCTCTGGCATAATGACTGACAGGTCAAAAAGTTGCTGTTTGCACTGACTACAGTGAGCAGAGATTTTCTTGCCAATCAGTGGTGAACATGCAGAAGAATTAAAAAACAGAATATTTGTTGTTTTGAGCCATTGGGATCTGGCATTGGTTATGAATACAACATAACATCCTCACTGATCAGTCAGAGAAAGATACATATCACATGATCTCACTCATTTGTGGAAAATAATGAACAACAAAAACTGAGGAATCAAAATTAGAATCAGAGTCATAGAAGCATCAAACAGACTGTCCAACCTATGAGGGAAGGCGGGGGTGAGGGGGTAAGAGATCAACCAAAGGACTTGTATGCATGCATATGAGCAAAACCAATGGACACGGAGGGGGAGTCCTGAGGGCAAGTGCTCAGGGGTGGGGGCGGCTGGAGAGAGGTTAATGGGGGAAAAAGGAGATTTATGTCATACTTTAAACAATAAATAATTTAAGTTTAAAAAAATAAAAGAAAATATGGTATAAAACACACACACAGATGTGGGGGGGCGGCATTGAACAAGGACAACAGATAGGAAATAATCTTTTAAAACTGTTGTTCAAGTGGGTACCCTTCAGTCACTTTTATGAGTTAGCTTATGCAAATTAGCATAGACATTGATACATTAGTACATTTCCAAGGTCTCTTTCCTTGCCTAGTATTAATTCTCTCTCTAAGGTGTAATGCCAAAATGTATCTCGAGTGCATGTACTTCCCTTATGCTCAGCTATACCCACTATCATCTCTTCATTGGAATTTTAGAATAACCACATAATTGGACCTCACACACTCCCTCTTACTTTCCGAAGAGTGAGTAATAGTGAGCATTAAGAACTAAGGCATATCATCTAAAATACTTAAAAGACCCCCTGTTGCCCTAAAAGTAATAGTCCAGAAAAACCACCACCACCCTTCATATTCTCACCCCGACTTACCTCACTTATCTCGGCCTCCACTTTTGCTCTTCCCAGCGTTCAAGATGTTCCCATGGTAATGCCACAATGAACACACAGCTGCATGAACACAACACACAATTTTGTTCCTTAGTATAGACATCAAAATATCCTATTACATTAAAGTGTTCATCATATTGCCATATGAATATTAATTTACAGATCAGTTTTTACGTACGAGGAGACCAAATAAATAAGGAGTGATACCATCCCCTGCCATGCACGCGCTATCAAACACACTCACGTTTATCCAGTAGTCCAAACTAATTTTTCAGGCCTGTCAAAGCAAAATAAATTACCAGTTATCACTGCTTTATCAAACCCAACTGACATGGCAAGATTAGAACAGCGAAACAATGTGACTGAAACCAGCCATTGGAAATTGAATATCTGACATTAAAACAATTATGTAAATTGGTGCCTGGAAATGACTTACATGGATAGGCTCCCTAGTATGCTTGTCACTAGCCAGATGCCAAATTGACATTTTATTCTGCTGCTACTGAGAACAGGGCCAAGAGAACTTCAGCTGAACTACGATGGCTTTGCAAGTAATCATACAATGATGAAAAATTAAAGGAAAGTATTTCCCCTTTCTGAACATGAGTGGTTCCCTTGAGAAGATTAAAAAAAAATTTTTTTTTGGTTCACTAGCTATACTATACGTAGTAAAGCCATTTTATAAGGCGTTTGATAAACTAAAAGGCAGTAAATTAAATAGTTAACTAATTAATTGATTGGAGAGTGTCCAAGATGTTGACACTGGTACTTGTAAATGTGTCAAACGGTGGTCTAAATGCACCCCCAAAATACAGGACCATTTTGCTGTAGCCACGAAGTCAAACAAATTACAGTATTTCAACTTGCTTTCTCTCCCACACACAGCCTAATGAAACTGACTGGAACTGAATTGGCACTCTTTATCAACATTTCAGAGAATTATAATGATTATTATAAAATGGTACAAGATCATAATCATTTAGAACGTGGACTCTAATGCAAGCTCAAAATATCACTTCCTGCCTATTTATTATCATTACTGTGCAATAGCATTTTACCACATTTAACATTATCTGAAATATGTTCCAAATTTCATTTGTTTCACATGAGAAATATATATATATTTATACATATATATAAATATCATTTTATATCATATATATATATATCATTTTATGAAAAGAAATGTAAGAAAAACAACAAAAAAGCACTCCACCCAACAACAGCAGTGTATATATTCTTCTCAAGTATGCATGAAACATATCTTCAAGGTTGACCATACCCTGGGTTACAAAACAAATACTACAGATTTTAAAAAATTGAAATTTTACAAGTATATTCTATGAGCATAAAATAATTAAATTAAAAATGAGCAGAAAAATAACAAGCATATTTTCAGTAATCAGTATTTCAAAAGGAAGTTTAAGGGAAATTTCAAAATATATTTAAATGAACAAAAATAAAAATTTTAAAACTTTTTATTTCAAGCAGTTCATATAATGAAATCATTCTAATCTTCTATCATTCAGTGCTGGTAAAAATAAAGAACAAAAGGCCTCAAATCAATAATCTAAGCCTTTACCTTAAGAGACTGAAAAAAAAAGGAACAAACTAAAGAATAAATTTCTTACTGTAACCATGGAGTTATCTTTATGTAATTGCTTTTCTATCAACTTTTACTACTATATTCAGAAACCCTGTTATTAGGCGCATAAAACATTTTGTTGTGTCCTCTTGATGACTTGATCTCTCTATCATGAAATGAACTTCTATGAGAGTGGAGCCTTAAATATTATAATTTTTGTCAATGAAGAAATTGAATCTTGTTTGTTTTTCCATTAAATGTCATCACACAGTTTCCTTTTTTACTTAAAAGCAGGCAGAAGACTGAAATGGCTGTGTTCACTAGTGTGGTTTGGCAAATATTTCTGATGATGTTCCTTCTGGATCCTATAGGATAGCATATCCCTTATGCTGTGTGACTACTTCTGACCAATGAGTTGTAAGCAGAAAGCATTATGTCATTTTAGAGGCAAACCACTTCATTACCAGTTCGAGACCCATCAGCCTTCTCATTTACCTCTGGCATAATGACTGACAGGTCAAAAAGTTGCTGTTTGCACTGACTACAGTGAGCAGAGATTTTCTTGCCAATCAGTGGTGAACATGCAGAAGAATTAAAAAACAGAATATTTGTTGTTTTGAGCCATTGGGATCTGGCATTGGTTATGAATACAACATAACATCCTCACTGATACACTTAATATAAGTAGATAAGAAAAAACTCAGTAAACAAAAAATAAAGCTGTATGTTAGATAAGTTAACAAAATGACCTAAGGACTGAAATATGAAAGTACTTCCAACCAAACATTTTACTCAAATCTTGCAATACAAGAGTTTGATTTTTTAAAATGTGGGTTTTGGCATTGTATTTAATACTAAATTTCAGCCTTAGACATCGAGGAAAAATGTTTAGGTGATGGTAAGACCAATACAAAGGTCTTAACAACCTCAAATGCAAGTTTGCCTAAATGCCTGCAGTATAAATGTTGATATTGTATTATGAATGATAAAATATCTCTTTTAGAGAAAAAAATATATATCACAAGTATGGCACTTCTTTTATATATCTGTAATTAAAATGAACTTTAGGCCTATTCCTATTGCTAAAAGAACCACTTATTTTTGTGTGTGAAACCAATGACATTATAATGATAAATTAGCTATAAAAAGAATGACAGTTAAGTATGTTTAAAATTAGCAATGCTGTTAAACTAAAAATATTTTAAATTTTTCATTTTAATAAATGACAATAGAGAATGTCAGAAAATGTGTATGGATTGTTTTGGGAAAACAGAAGAGTATGAGAAATTTCCTATTGAAGTTTATTTTCATTATTGTCAATGGTTTAGAAGAATGTTTTCAGACTAATTTGTAGGTTTTTTGTCAGCTTTTAAAATGCCTTCATGATTTGTCATTTCTCTCAAGTAACTTGAGAATGTAAACTATTTCTTTTGTCTCTCTGATTCATTTAAAATTTGAAGAAGTGGTGTTTTTTTTAAATTCATTTAGATAAACTGTTGCTTAACAAAGAGATGTCCTCATCTCTGAGCCATTCCTAAACTCTTAAGTTAATTTTATGCAAATGTTTATTTTAAAATAATACAGCAGTATTAAATACAATAATTACTGGCATTTTCATTCATATTTTTGTAAACTTAATGCAGCAAATGTTTTGATGTCTCTATTTCCTCATTGTAATTTTGCTACATATCTGTAACCATAAACATATAAATTGTTCTTTATTTTACTTATTTCTTTAACAGAGTTCCATATCGTTACATTGTCTTCATATTTAACAAACTTCCATTCTCAACCTGTCTTGAGATTAAACCTGAAATAGACAGTTTGCAGGTTCTTAATAAAGCCCTGGATATGCTTCAATATTCCTAGCAATGCTGAGATGCAGCCATCTGGACCGCAACCTCCTGATCCCAATGGCTGAGTTTGGGAGTGATTTCAACATCCTTGAGAGCAGGTTAACACTAAAATGATGTAATATAATTCAGTCAGATTAAACACTGTCACAAGGTGGTTGGTTTTCCTTTGAGTAATCAGATCAGCACCCTCCATTTTTTTTTGCCAGAACTATTACAGTTGCTCTTCTGCCCCGAGTCTCTGCTGTCTTCAATGTATTGTCTGCCTGTTGCCGGGGGGAACGTGTAAACACAGTTCTGTCTTTCTCATCATTGACAATTTGTGAGAAACTTCATACTGACTACAGGCTAATGTCCAAATTCCTTAGAATCATTTTCAGGATCCTGCATGATCTGTTCTCGACATACAGACTCATCTATAAAGACGCCTCTGATTCTTTCAGACAAAGGTAGTCATACTTCCTTCCAGCTCTCACTGCCTCTGGGCCATCTGTTATGTCACTTGTCTGATTTGATTCTGATAATTTTATGTATCTGTCCATGGGTCTGTGAATCCTTAAGGCAAGAAACCCTCACCCCTGAGGCACACAACTCAGTCACTGACACCCTTGGAACCCACCGGAACTCTACAACCTGGGCCCAGGCCACTGACTCCTTTGCAGGACTTGAGATCCGCAGGCTGGCGCTATTGCTTTTCCCCAAGTTGATGGTGCATGGAGGGGAGTGCTCCACCCAAGAAAGATGGTGTCTGCAGTGTGAGAGAGGCACTCAGCTCAGGTGCCCTGGTGGCTGCCATTCAGCTCTCTCCCTGGAGCCACACACCTCAGTCTCTCCTCACATGACTCTAGCCTGCTCCACTCTCCCTCCACCAGCACCCAGGGTGATTGCCTGCCAATGAGATTTGGGGTGTTGGCCCTTTAAGAGGGTGCCCCAGTTTCTTGCAGACTCTAATCTCTCCCTGGCATACAGAACCCCTCTGATTTCACAGCCAGTCATTATGTGGGTACCTCTTTCTGGTTCTGGTGCTCTGGGCTAGGGAGCCCAGCATGGGGTTGAGATCTTGCTCCTCAGGGCAACTTATGTAGCTGAGACATCCCTCTGGATTCTCAGCTGCTGCCTGTGGGAGGGGCCAGCCCTATTCCTGTCTCCACCTTTCCTTTCAGTCTCCATGTGCCGCCTCCTGTAAATTCTTGGTTATACGATTTCTGTTTCAGGTAGTCTTTGGTTGGTTATTCAGGTTGGTGGTTCTATATTTTAGTTGTAATTCCAGTTTGGTCCTGGGAGGAGGTGAGTGTAACGTGCACCTACGCTGCCGCTATCTTGGATCAATCACCTCCCTTTGTTTGGATCTAAATGTAATCTTATTATGTGGTTGTATCAGTGTATAATAATTGGATATTAAATGTTCATTGATTTCATTTTAATACTGTGTTTTCCCCTGTACAGCCTTATATATTACCTAGCTGCTGAAACATGCCACAACCAAAACTGATTAAGCATAATTATTAAAGAAGGTGAATTTTGAAATTTTGTAGGAAATCCATGTAAAGGTTAATCACAATTTTAATGCATAAAATTTACCCTTCAACCTGGTTAAAAACTTAAAAATATATGCTAAGGAAAAGAAGGTAGATCCAAAAGACTACATATTATATGAATCAATTTATATGAAATATACAGAATAGGTAAATCCATAGAGACAGAAAGCAGGTTAGTAGTTGCCAGGAACTGGTGGGAGGGGAGAATGGAGAGAGCAGTGGATACGGGGTTTCCTTTTGGAGTGACGAAAATGTTCTGGAATTAGTGATGATTGTTGCATAACATTGTGAATTTACTGTTACTAATAGTAATTTTATGTTACGTGTATTTAACCACAATAAAATATGCTATTACTTAGTAAGCAGTCAATAAATATTAGTTATCACTACTAAAAAAAAACCCCCAAAATTTACCCTTATTAATATTTTTTTAAGTTCACAAGAACACATTTTTAATATAATTCTTGCCTGGTAATTGAGGATACAAAAAAGGATACATAATTATTTTATTAGGAATGATTGTGAGCCCTGGCTTGTGTGGCTCAGTTGGTTGGGCATAATCCTATGTACTGAGGGGTTGCCAGTTCGATTACTGGTCAGGGCAATGCCCCGGTTGTGGGCTTGACCCCAGGTGGGGGTTGGGCAGGAGGCAACCACTTGATGTTTCACTCTCACACATCAGTTTTTTTCTCCATTCTTCTCCCTTCCTCTCTCTAAAAATCAATAAAATTCTTTAAAAAAAAAAAGAATGAGTGAGAAAAGGAATTAATAATGGATTCCATGAATAAGCAGAGTAACTGTTAAGATGTACAAGCTCTGGCTGGAAAAGTATTAGACAAGGTCTAGTTTTCAAATCCTTTTGATAATGTAATATGTAAATAGCAATAGTAACTGTTAAGATGTACAAGCTCTGGCTGGAAAAGTAAGTATTAGACAAGGTCTAGTTTTCAAATCCTTCTGATAACGTAATATGTAAATAGCAATCTGTAATATATTATAGTTTTGCATTTGACCTAGCTTTTTTGTCCCTTTATTATCTCCAGTTGTAAGCACAAGCTGTACCTGGAAATACTGCCAAACACCAGCATCATTATCCCATTTCATAATGAAGGTTGGACTTCACTCCTGCGTACCATACACAGTATAATTAACCGAACCCCGGAGAGTCTGATAGCAGAAATCATTCTAGTAGATGACTTCAGTGATAGAGGTAAGAGACAGTTTCAATATTTTATCTGATTATGTTATTCATCTCCTAGATAAACATGATAGACTTAAAATAGACAGAAGGTTATTGTAATGTTTCTTTTTGATTCTCTCTGAAAAGTGATTATGAAGTTTTGTCTATGTTGTGATTTCATAAAATGTTGGCCAAATACAAAATAAACAGAATGAGAAATTATTGTTGTCATTTGGGGAAGTATAAAAAAATCTGCATGACATTCCTGTTGTAAATTAGACAGGTGTTAGCAAATGTCTCAAATTTTACTTTCAGCTTCAGGACAAACACTGCAAAATATTCATGGTGAGTACTTATGAATAGTGAAATATTTCAGTAAAACTATAAAATCTGTTTCTGTTTCTGAAAATTATCTACTCTATTATTTATAAGTATGATACATTCTCCGGGTTATGCTTATGTTACTTCATAAATACTAAAAATTATAGTGAGACACAAATATTTTCTTTGGCAATTCTAGCTATTTTGTCATATCTGAAAAATAATAAAACAAATCTGGCTTAACAGTGTATTAGCAAATTTGATGTAAGTTTTAATAATTTAGCATTCTGATAAACAATTGGTTTTATAAGACAGGGGGATAAAAGATAGAAACTTTCCTGAGATTAGGCTTTAACAATTATATTTGGTCTAAATGAGGAAGTAGTTGATACTGCAGAGAAAACAAATTTTATCTTTATCTTTCTTGCTGGTGTGAGTGAAGAGGAGGAAACCTTTTCTAATGATATTCATCTATTTGAGTGTATAATTTTCTACCTTATTGCATGAAAGAGCTCTGCTTAAAATGCTGTACAACTGTAAGAAAGAGTGATAGTAAAATAGTTTGATTGCATATTATTCTTATGCCTCACAAGAGAATACATCTTGAAATCATATGGGTTAATTGAAGTTTTGAAATTTTATTTGGATCAAAAAACACCATTTTCTTTATAGTATCCAAAAATTATGTAAAAGTAAAACTGCTTAGTATGTTAGTTTTCAGGTTTCTTTAAGAGAGTTCTAGTCTTCAGTGATTCACTTCAAATACTGACTCAGGATCTTCCTAATATTAACATTGGAGGACAACAATAAAGTTGTCTAACATCATTCCATTAAAATAGTAAACTACCAACTTGGTGATTTACGCTGATTTTAAAGCAGGTTTTGCCTTGCCTTGCTTTGAAAGATGTGCATTCAATACTACCTAAGAGCATAGCCCAGTATCTAAACTTGAAATTTATTATTTAAAATTTTATTTATGTAACATTGATTTCTTTTTTATTCTAATTGAGGCTATTTATTTCAAAACAGTCATTCTTGTCTCAGACTAAAAATAGGCATTTAATGTGTGAAAGCTAAAACTTTGCTTTTCTATAAAGGAATGGACAAGGGAATAGATATCTCAGGCTGCACACTCCAAACAACTGGTCTTTTTGGGTTGACTGGTACTCAGAGAAATCAGACGGTGTATCTGTCGAGAATTTTCTACATAATTAACTTTGTCTTGGTAAACTATTTATTGCAGCAGAATTTTGACCTGGAGGTAACAGTAGGAAACACTTGGTAACAGGAAATTGTGGTTTGTACATTTTTTGCTGAATATTTCTCAGAGGTATTTTTTTATTGAAAGTCTTTAAAGAGATAGAAAATAGTGGCATCTACCTTTGTCTTGACTTCAAATAACTGTCATCTTCTGTACAGTAGTAATTCTGATGGACTATCCTGCAGGTAATGTTACCTGGGAAGTGAGTTCCAGAAGATTTCAATGTAATTACTGTTAGTAAAGTAACAGAAAAAGGATTATTTGGGATACTTATGGTGATTCTGACTTCCTTATTGAACATTTAAAAGAATAATAATAATATTAATGCTTTGGTAAATCATAGATATTCTATTCCTATGAACTCTCAAGTTGAAAGTATTGCTTTATGATCATTAAATTTTCAAAAGGTTAAATTATTTGCATATTGCATTTCATTATGTGAATGTATCAATATGTGTAAAAGTAAACTTTGCAAGAAATATTTTATGGAAGTACTTCTGTTATCTTTTAGAATACATTGTAATTCCAAAGTTGCATGGATTAGGAGAGACTCTTCGTCCAAATTTATATCTCAGATTACAAAATCTCAACTGATAAAATACTAGGATTTGGGTAGACCTAAAAGATATCACCCTGCTTTCTAAATAATTTGAAATATAAAACATTAATAAACACAGGTTAGAATCTCATCACCAGTTATTATGACACCGGGTAAATTAACTAACTTCCCTAAGTCTCAGACTTTTCTTTTATCAACATAGGGATAAGTAACTTTAGTTATGTAAATAGCTCCTCATGGCAAGGTTTTGATGGAGAGCTATCTTGGATGGTTTAGTGAACTATGCACTACAGAGGAGAGTAGTTGCTCTCAATTACTGATTTCTACTCACCAAATACTTCCCTGCTACTATAATATGGACATTCTCCATACTGAGGAGATCCTCTCAATTTATCAGATCTAGTCCACAATAATCTATCTATCTATCTATCTATCTATCCATTCATCCACCTATCTACCTATTATCTCCAGATGCAACAGAAGTCAGAGGGCACGTGAAGACAAATTTTGGTAATGTGCACCATGTTGGAAAAATCAGAACTGCATTAACATTTTAAAAACCTCTAAACTTATAAATAACTTGGTAATTTACTACATATTTTAAAGAAAAATTAAATTCTAGACTTTCATCAAAAGGAGAATAAATAGAACCTACCTAAAATTATATGAGTGGTCTTACATGAGTGTTGATTAAAATTCCTTACAAGTTTATATTCACTCTTAGGAGGAAACTGTCTTACAGCATCTCTTTTTACAGGGCCTCTAAGACAGAATGTTTTTCTGCTCCTTTTAATTTTAATATTACCTATAGCCATGAAGTTAAAAGTTATTCTACTTTATATTGTAAAGTATGTTTATGCTTTTTTGTGACAACTCAGAAATCATAATCTTCTAATATATAAATGTTACATTTTATATTTATTTTTAGAAATATATTCCAATTCCAAGTCCGCATTAGAAGTTCAGTATGCATCCAATATCTTTGCACTATAGCTCTCCTGGTTATTCTGAAATATTCTTTGGCCAAGGGCAATAAAATTTTGACAAGATTTATTCAGATATTGCTGCCTTATTGTTTATGTCCTCCAGGTCAATAGAGTAGCTATACATAAAAAGAACCCCAAAAACCAAAACAAAACACACACACACACACACACACACACACACACACACACACACACACAATGAATAAAAGGAAAGTAAACGTATTAGCCATATTAATAACATAAGGTTAATACCACTTAAAATTGCTAGTTCCAAAAATGTTAGCAATATAGTGATTGGAAAATTCTGGAGTAGTTGGTTTCATAACAATAGAGAAGGAAAATACTACAATAATTTATAATTACTGAAAATTATGAACATTGCAAAGTGATTTTTAAAAATCTACTTGAATAGGTTTGACCCAGTTATCAAAATGCTTTAAAAAAAGTGAGTATCCCCTCTAGTAGTCTCAGTTTAGATATTCTTCCTCGAGCAAGGTTGGTAAACCGAATATTGTCTTAGCCTCAGGACATAAGGCTACTGTCTCTATACCAACATGAAGGTGCGTGCCTGCAGGTGAGTTTTCAACAATAGCACTGTGTTTTTGCTATCCGAAGCTTACCAAAGTGAGTGAATGTGATTATAGTTTTTTTAGTAAGCTCTCAGAAATACATTTAACAACTTAACTTGTGGCCTATAACAAGGCTTCGTGATGACTTTAAAGCAGGACTAATCCTGGGCTTATCTCCAAATTCCAGGCAACGTTAACAGCATCCACATGGAAAATGTTGAAGTGTGTGAAATAAGCTGGGGCTTAACCTCAGAGATAGGATATATTTGAACCTGACAATTCTCTCAACCCAGTTTGCTTAGATGAATGCAAGTTCAAATTGTGGATCGTGCAGGAGAGTTGCTGACACACTTTCCTAAATGCAAGCATGGAAGTACTGCTGCACGCTGGATGCACTCACACACATTCACACTCGGTCAGTCGCTATTGCCCCTGCTCGTTTCAAACGTCCTCATCGGGAAAGGTAGGGAGTTGAGTTTCATGAAGACCTGTTATGCTCCGCGTACTAGTCAGAGGGAAAATCATAGACTTGAAACTATCCTCCAGTCTAGCAAAGCCAGCCACTAAAAAAATCCAGTGTACTTTTCTGCAGATGGCATGACTAGTTGCTGCCCAAAGTGTGGTCCCCAGGCCAGCAGCATGACATTGAAGCTTAGAAGAAATGCAGAATCTCAGGCCCCATCCAGATAGATCAGAAGCTGCATTTTAGTAGGATCTCTATGTAATTTTTATGCCAATCAGAGTTTCAAAATAACTGTCATATGCTTCAAGTTGGGTTTTTATGATTCAGTGTGTAATATGGGTGCATAAACAGCATAGCTTCAAAAAACTGTGCATATTGTACTTATAGATCTGTAAAGGAAAGGTTGAGATAGAATTTCATGTATTATTTTGCATTTATTATTTCTTTGATAGAATTCAGCATTTTCACAAATTTGTAGACATTTGCTCTGCTTTCGTATGAACTCATTTGATAGCATTTTATGTTCAATCTCACTTTACTGCCATTATTTCCTCCTTTGCCATTTTTCCTTCTTTGTTATACAAATGCCTTTTAACATTTTATAGATATATTTTGCTTTGGAATAATTCAATAATTTTTATGCCAGTGTTTATTAAAATTCATTTCATTTTCAAAACTGAGCTAAAGCTGTTAAAGTATGTATACATTTTGGGGGCACACCCTTTGTGTGTGTGTGTGTGTGTGTGTGTGTGTGTGTGTGTGTGTGTGAAAGCAGTTTCTTTAAAGATCCATATTACCATAAAAATCATAGTCTTCACATGGTTGAGTGTTTATACATTTTTTAAATAGTAGAAATCTTTTCAATCAATTTCCAAATGAACTGAGCCTTGAATTTCAGGTCCTATTTGATTCCAATATTCTCTGAGTATACATTAAGGAAAGTTTCAATAAGCAGACAAATCAGTTAGCACGAGTTTTACAGCTTTTCAGAGTTGGAAGATATCACCAGTGTGAGAAGGTTGTAAAACAGAAGAAGAATGGTAGTGCATTTTTATTTTATATGATGAAATACTAACACTAAAGTGCATATAAAGATTCTGAGATGACAGTCAACAAAAATGCTTTAGTGCTGGTATTCCATCAGATACTCCACTAGACTATGAGACAAGCAATTTCTATGTCTCAGATTTATTGAGAGCGAGTCACTGTAAATGAATCTTGGGATTGCTTAGATTTCATGTATTTTAAATTGTAAAAATGTTTTAATTTAAAATCAAAAGATAATCATAAATATTAATAGGTAGCATAAACTAAGAAACTACAACTGTGTACTTTTCTGTTTAGCAATTCATCATTTGCTAAAGAATTGAAAGAAAGCTGTTCTGTTTTTCTAACGATAAATGTGTATATCATGTTGCACAGTGGTCAAATGGATAGTTTTAATAAAATAGCTGTGTTTTACCAATTAGTTGAGCATTTGTGGTTAAAAGGGAATCTAAGACATAGAGTGGCACTGTTTCCAAGGGTCATAAATATGAATGTAAAAGAGTATGTGTTCGCAAGGTCACAGGGAAATGAACCTACCTCCCAGAGTAAGTTTGGGAAGTTACAAAATTAACTAATAAAAAGTCTCCTTGCATTTATAAAATGCGAGTAATTAGCCATCAGTGACAGAATATGTACTGAGTAGAATTTGTCTCAGAAGGCAAAGCACTTTCGGATTTCTCCCTCTGGTTTTAAATTAAAAATGTAATCTCATGTGATGTAGATGTCTACATAAAAGAATGTATCTGGGAATAATCTTGAGAGTTTTGTATCCTTGATGAGCTTTCCCTTTGCGTGAATGTTTGGAATAGCATTTTGTTATATCTGTTTCTCCCTACAGAGCTAATGTGTATAATCTCTCATTTTCAAGAGTTTTACTGAGGGTTACACACACACACTTGCAATTTTCATCATTAATACTGGAATGCTTTATTCATTCTAGTAGAAACCTATTTTTAATAAGTACCTATTTTAAAGATTAGAATAAATGATCTTGAGATACTTTAAAGGTATATGTATTCCTTTTTTTTAAATCCTCACATGAGGATATATTTCCATTGATTTTTAGAGAGAGTGGGAGAGGGAAAGACAGAGAGAAACAGGTGTGAGAGAAACACATCCATTGGTTGCCTCCTGCAATCGCCCTGACTGAGGCCCAGGCCAGGGAGGAGCCTGCAACCGAGGTATGTGCCAAACTGGCTAGGGTAAGGTATATGTATTCTTAACAGATTGTTTTATGAATTAGCCTTTATGACACTGGCACTGGTAGGTTCAGAACATTGCTAATGATTGTTATGGGAATTATAGTTTTCTGTCTTCTAAAGAAAGCAATAGTATATCTACATTTGATGAAATTAAGATTCAATAAGATTTATCTTGAATTTACAAAAATACATTTGTTGCAACTTCAATGCAAATAGACAATTTTATGAAGTTAGATATAAAAAAACTATTTTAAACTGTTCTAATGTAGAATATGAGTTTGTAGTTTGAGAGAATGAAGTCACCAGAATGAATGGTTTCTAAGCTAATTTTGAACTCAAAAGTAAGTATTTTGGAAAATATGTAATAGAATGAAGAGGCAAAACCTAAGTTCCATCATCTAGGTTGAATGTATGTTAGATATTACATATAATATTAGACCAAAGTTCACAATTGAAAAATTTTGTTATTTCTTTTGCTTTATCATTTAAAAATGTTTTGTGTACTTAAGGGAATGAAGTTAACAGATTGAAACATACCATTCCTTTATTGTGAGTTGTCTTTTTAAAATGCCCATATAAAGTAGTCTATTTGGAGGTTATAAATATTTATATTTGCTCTTTGAGTTATTATTAAAGTTTTTTCCAATAACTTTATTTTGAAGAGATGGTGAATCTCATCTTACTGTCATTTTTCTGACTAGCATATTACTCTTTTTGCAGTTCTTTTCTCTGCTTCAGTATTAGTTTGAAGCATGTGAGATTGTCATTTTTTTACATTAAATGACTGACAATATATGCTAGTTTCATATATCCTTCCTTCATAACAAGCATCATTAAACGTATTTATGTTTGGTTAGAACAATGATTTAGGGCTAATGTTTTAAATTAGTCCTTTTAAAGATTTAGCAGGCCCTAGCTGGTTTGGCTCAGTGGATAGAGTGTTGGCCTGCGGACTGAAGAGTCCCAGGTTTGATTCTAATCAAGAGCACATGCCCAGGTTGCAGGCTCGATCCCCAGTGGGGGGCATGCAGGAGGCAGCCGATCAATGATTCTCTCTCATTATTGATGTTTCTATCTCTCTCTCCCTTCCTCTCCGAAATCAATAAAAATATATTTTAAAAAAGATTTAGTAGAGAAGCCCTCTCATCAGGTGGTGGACAAGCTGACCGGGCTTTCCAATGCTATTTCTGAAGGAAACTTTCAGGTGGTTGACTTAATACGGGTTTGGCATAGAAGGGGCTGATTCTTTTCAAAGCAAAACTGTTACAGTTCACCAACACCACAAAGGCATGACTTACTCAAGAAAAAGAAATTGTGCAATTTATTTTATGGCAGATTAAATTCCATTTAGTTTCCTTGCAGACAGCTGTTTTTAGTAGGGTGTCACTTGTATGAAACCATTTTATGGATGTTGGGCTTCAGATCTCGGGTAGGCATAGCTTTCAGAGATAAAATAAAAGGTTATGTTTTATGATTATTCCTTTTGTCAGCAAACCTCAGCTGGTGAGCATTAATAATATAGTGTTCAGTATTTCAAGCAGCTCTTTTTGATGTCTAAATATCCATCTGATCTTGATTTTCAAAAAATGATTGCATTGACACAATGCAAAAACACACAAATATTTCCTCCTTTATCCTGAATGATAACACTTAGAAAATTAACAATCTCTCATCAGTCAAGATTTTTGATAAGCTGTTTTCAACATCAAGTGTTTTCATGTTAATGAGACATATTTTAATGAAATTATTCTATTAAGAATGAACAAGTTTACATCCACTGAATAACAATTCCCCAGTAGAATGATGATATCTTTGAGATGAAGGAATTTGTAGGTGACATGGTACATCTGTAACCTTTTATAGATGAGTAAATGGAGACTCAGAAAGGTAACACACTAGGACAATTTTATATGCTTAGATATATGTTAGATTAAACTAAAATGTACAGTTTTATCCTGAGGTATGTCTAATTCTGAGAAACTGGAACCATTCTGATAACTATCTTGAATGTAATAAAACTATACTACAAATATGTAGACACTCTAATAATGGAATCTAACTTATTACCCACTTTTTGCCTTGGGATCAGGGTTGTAATAGAAACTATCATTTCACTTTGTACACACAAGTCTTGGAGTGGAGGATGCGTGAGAATTATAATGACCTGAACACACAAATTCCAGTATCTATAAGGACCTGCCAGGACTGCAGGGGGCCAGTCCTCCTAGAGAAAACAGTGTTTCTAACATGCTGAAAGGCTCACAAAGCAATAAAATGGGTTCTAAAACACAGTTAAGTGTGTTTTATGCAGCTTTTACAGGCTGATGTAGAGTAGAATTTATTGAGATAAGTGAATGGATTTTAGGCTAGCCCCGTGCAGGTCATCTGATTCTGTCCTTATTCTAGATGTATCATTCCAGAGTTAGGCAGCCTAACAAGGCTGCTTCATTTCATAGAAGCCAAGGCATTTTATAGAGTGCCCAGGGCCACTCTAGTGCAAAATGTCCCCAGAAGATGAGAGTAATTCTGGAACAGAGAGAAGCTGGACTAGGAATAAAGGGCTGAGTGACTGACCGAACACCCAGCATTGGGTTGGATACTAATTAGATACACATCCTTTATTTTTTATTTTTTTCCCGCCTTTTCTCCTAAAACCCTGATAAAGCATTCTATATGGAATACATATTTAAAAACTGCTTGGAAGTCTAAACCATTGCAACATGCTCCGAGAAATTGCAAGATTTATTTTTACCATAAGTAATTTTCATGACACAATGATAGAGATAACTTTCCCAAACTGGATTCAGATAAATAGTGTCTATATATACAGAAAGGCAAATTTCAGCTTGCAAAGTTTAATGCGCTTGTTCTGATCTTTGGAAAAATTTTAAAGTAAATTACCTCAATGTTTTCTAAGTAGTAAAAGCATTAAATGCTATGATTCAGCACAGGTTTGTTAAATTTTAATAAAACACTATCATACAGAGACTTACAAGCTCAGATTTCCTTGGAACTGGGGGGCTTCCTATCCCAGCAGGAGTGGCCTTGATGTAATGTCCCACAAGACCCCATGTAACCAACTGGCCCTGGGATCCCTGGCCACTCCTATAAGCATCTGAGATTCCTCCAGATTGCATGTCACCAAGCAGCCCATATGTGCACCTACAGACTAAACCACATTATCTATAATAATAAAAGTGTAATATGCTAATTAGAATGCATGGCCAAATGACCTTCTGGATGACCTTCCGGCAGACATTCTGGACAAAGCCGGGGCTGCTGTGAGGGCCGAGGTGGCAGCTCGAAGCCCCTTGCACAAATTTCGTGCACTGGGCCTCTAGTGTGATAATAATTCAGTGTTAGACCTCTCTGTTTCATTTGACATTGCTTGCATCACTCCTTTTTCAGGGCATGATTTCATAATCATTCTTTCTCTGGCTTTTCATCGACTTCTTCATTCTCCTTGAACATTGGTGCTTCTCAGGGCTGCACTCACCACCCACAGCTCATGTTATTGTGTGCACTATCTTTGAGTGATCAGTTCCTACTTTCTATACAATTAAACTCTCCTCTTGCTTCTGACCCAAACATTCAACAAACTACTGGGACTTCGGGGCTTAAATGACCCCACAGATATTTCAAGCTTAATGGGCTGAAATTCTTCAATTTTAACTGCTCTTCCTCCTAATTTCACTGCCACTTTTTAAAAAAATACACTTTTATTGATTTCAGGGAGGAAGGGAGAGGAGGAGATAGAAACATCAATGATGAGAGAGAATCATCGGTAGGCTGTTTCCTGCATGCCCCCCCACTGAGGACCAAGCATGCAACCAGGCATGTGTGACCAGTAATTGAACCATGACTTCCTGGTTCAGATCATAGATCAACACTCAACCACTGAGTCACACCGGCTGGGCTCACTTCCACTTTTGATAACATCATCATTCATCCAAACTAGATACCTGAGAATTGGCCCCTGTTATTTCTCTTTCCTCACATCCCACACCCAGTTAATGAGTAGATCTTGCCAAATGTAGTTCCTTAGGACTTTCTAAGTCATCCCCTTTTGAAGCTCCATTCTACAGTGGATTCAAATAACTTAATTCACTCGTTTCTCTGCCCCAAGTTATGTTCCACAGAAATCCATCCCTTATTATCAAACTGATCTTTGTAACAAGCAAAATTGTCCAAATTACCTCTCTTGTCAAAACTTTCCTTTGGCTTTTGGAGGCCTAAACAAATCCCATCCATAATGTGGCAAACAAAGTCCCTCAAGAGGCCCTTAATGAGCTCCCTAGCTCACCTTTCTCTATATTCTATCTTGCAATTTTTGTCATTACAAAACCAAGATGACAAGTTTTCCCTCAATGCACCAGATATTTATCCATCCTGTGTATTTCAAATCCTGTTTTCTCTACCTGAAACATATCTCCACAATGCTTCTTTCTTTCTGTGCCCTTTTTAAAAAAATATATTTTATTGACTTTTTACAGAGAGGAAGGGAGAGGGATAGAGAGTTAGAAACATCAATGAGAGAGAAACATCGATCAGCTGCCTCCTGCACATCTCCTACTGGGGATGCGCCTGCAACCCAGGTACATGCCTTTGACCAGAATCGAACCTGGGACCCTTGAGTCTGCAGGCCAACGCTCTATCTGCTGAGCCAAACCAGTTTTGGCTCTTTCTGTGCCCTTTATTCTAACTGATCTTTAACACCGTCTGTCCACTTTCCTTGAAACCCTCCTATGTCAGCTTATGCCACTTACTGATATAAGGCCTTGAAGAGCTTATCTTAAAACAAACAATAATAACAAAATTTCTTGACTCAGTTTCCCCAAGAGTAAAATGGGTATAATAACAGTACCCATCTCATAGGGTGTTTATAAGTATTAAAGTGAATATGTGTAAAGTGCTTAGACAGGAGTTGACCTATATTTCCCCATAAAAATTGATGGCTTCTACCTATGGGATGATTTTCTGCTTACTTCCACAATACTCTGAGTCAATAGCACTGCAATTTCCACATCATTTGGATGTGAGTTTGTGTTTATCCCCACTACCTACTAATGAGCTCTTTGAATAAGAGGATCATCATATATGTTCTGATTCTGGGTCATAGTCATAAAATTATTGTGAGTTGAACCAATCTGTGTATGTATTCATTTACTTATCCTGGAAATAGAAATCATTCACCTCTTCAAAATTAAATGTACAAAGATAGGTTTCGCTGTTAGAGTTGGTTTCTTCTGTTCCTTTAATTAATTAGAGTGGATGAGAGAGTCCACAAGAGAGAAAACTTTGCCACTGCACAGTAATGACATATGTCAGAGATAATGGAACTTCCAGGAACAAACTATGCTTCTTTGCAACAATTATTTTCAAATGTTACCAGCTCGTGATCTATTAGGTTATCCCCACTTGAGAGAGGTTGTAAGTAATATAAGGTACGGTAATAATTATTCCAAGCATGTTATTTGATTTTTCCAGGAAAAGGGAATTTTAAGAAATAAGAATATTATAGAGTTAATTAAATTAGGGTCAGAACCTGTCCCAGGTCAATGTCAGAAGGGTCTTATGTTAAATACAAAACAAATTCTATTTGTTTTGATGGAAAAACTCTTTGGTCTCTAAAAAGTTTTAATTCTAAGAGTGTGAATCAAAAAAATTTAGCATTTCTTTATTTCATACTGTCTCCATGGCAGGATAGCATGGGATAGGAAAAGAAATATTTCTTGAATATATTTGAGCCAATGTTACATACAAAGACTCAGAATTTTAAATAAAAATGTGCAAAGGCATATGTTTCCGATATGATTAACCTTAATCAAAATGAAACTAAAATATACAATAAGAATGTTCAACTAGTCTGGCCTGTGTGGCTCAGTGTTTGAGTGTCGACCCAGAAACAAAGAGGTTGCTGGTTTGATTCCTGGTCAGGGCACGTGCCTGGGTTGCAGGTTCGATCCCCAGTGTGGAGCATGCAGGAGGCAGCCAATCAATGATGTTCCTCTCTCATCAATGTTGCTATCTCTGTCCCTTCCTCTCTCTCTAAAAATCAATAAAAACATATTTTTTAAACAAAGAATGCTCAACTAATGGACAGAGTAAAGGTAAATTTATACACACACACACACACACACACACACACACACCCTACATAATAAAAGGGTAATATGCAAACTGACCCTAAAAGCAGAACGACTGGGAATGTCTGCTCACTATGACACACACTGACCACCAGGGGGCAGACGCTCAATGCAGGAGCTGCCCCCTGGTGGTCAGTGTGCTCCCACAGGGGGAGCTCTGCTCAGCCACAAGCCAGGCTAATGGCTGCCAGTACAGTGGTGGTGGTGGGAGCCTCTCTCGCCTCCTCAGCAGCGCTAAGGATGTCCGACTGCAGCTTAGGCTTGCTCCCCACTGGCAAGTGGACATCCCCCGAGGGCTGCTGGGCTGCCAGAGGGATGTCTGACTGCCAGCTTGGGCCCGATCCCCCAGGGAGCGGGCCTAAGCCAGCAGGAGGACATCCTTCGAGGGGTCCCAGACTGCAAGAGGGCATAGGCTGGGCTGAGGGA
>NW_005370908.1:2285844-2302812 GCF_000412655.1 Myotis brandtii | reverse complement strand
TGTGTGTGTGTGTGTGTGTGTGTGTGTGTGTATGTGTATATATATATATAAATCATATACATGAAAACAAAACAGATAATTTTTCTCTTAAAACAATTTTTAGTCAAATTAAAGTAGCATAGCATATGTATGGCCTACATTAGACCACCCGCTCTAGGAGCGCAGATACAATTTCCTGTTTATGTCACTGCTGTATCCTTAATGCCTAGAACATAAAACAGTAGATTCTTAGTATTTACTAGATAAACTAATAAACCATAAATGAAAAATGTTCCCTCCATTTCTGAAATCAGAGAGCATAACTCCCTCAGCATCCACAATTACAAAGAACCTCAGCTTCAGTCCTTGTCTTACTCTTCTTTAGTTTCATTTTTTTTTTCTGAATAAACTTGTGAGTTCACATCCAAGCCCAATAGGGAAATCTTAAAACACACACACAAAACACACCCACATCATGTATGTAGCGCATTCCTCTAAGTTTTAACTTTTAAGAAAGGACAAACGTTCATGGAGTCCTATTAATTTGGTAACCTTGACAAAAATCAGAGACATTTTAAGAGCTGACCCACCATTAGACATGGGATGTAATTGAAAACAATTTCATCTTCCATTAAGAGCTCTTTATGTACAGACCCTGTCACAAAAGTAAGATAAGCCTTAGATCACTGTGAAAAAAAGCAGCAATTCTTCTGCATTTATTTCAACTTGAAGCTGGCTTACGGAAGATTTCAAATAGATAATTTGACAGCCTGTGTTTTGGTGACTGTTAAGGCTTATGGGAGATTTTCTATTATTTTTATTCCCAATTCTTATTACTAAAGATTATATTTTATATTCACATTACTTAAGGGTTTATAGAAACTACATTTAAATATAACTGTATATATATATATATCAAACTACATATATATTCTGTTTTCTTTTAAGTGTTTTTATATAGATCTGATCGACATATAAAACAGTCTATCAGTTGAGTTTGAATTTCAATAAAATTTCAAATGTAATTGATATCCTACTATTTTGGTAAATCTGGCAAATTTGTATGTAGATACAAAACTCCAAAAGCAGTTATAGCTATTTAAATTTATTAAATTTAATTGTGAAAAATTTTATTTGTAATTGTCATATTGACATAAATGACGTATTTTGTATTAGACCTTTTATAAGGCATATAATACACTTTCTCCTTTTCTTAGGATTAAAAAAAAATTATTGACACTTTGCCAGTTTCAGATACTAGTTGATTGATTACTATGTGTAGATGAATTGAAGACCCTCAATACTTGAAGGCTTCCACTATGGAATTAGAGTTAATTTCTGAAATTTAAGTTTTAAAATTAACACACTGTGCATTACAATAGCCAGGTGCAAAGCACCTTAAAAGAGTCATGATGGTACCAAACCCATAAGATCTGACTGCAACTAAACAGATTGATGTGCCATTTAAAGATAGATAGATAGATAGATAGATAGATAGATAGGTAGATGATAGGTAGATGATAGGTAGATAGATAGGTAGATGATAGGTAGACCTTTTATAAGGCATATAATACACTTTCTCCTTTTCTTAGGATTAAAAAAAAATTATTGACACTTTGCCAGTTTCAGATACTAGTTGATTGATTACTATGTGTAGATGAATTGAAGACCCTCAATACTTGAAGGCTTCCACTATGGAATTAGAGTTAATTTCTGAAATTTAAGTTTTAAAATTAACACACTGTGCATTACAATAGCCAGGTGCAAAGCACCTTAAAAGAGTCATGATGGTACCAAACCCATAAGATCTGACTGCAACTAAACAGATTGATGTGCCATTTAAAGATAGATAGATAGATAGATAGATAGATAGATAGATAGATAGATAGGTAGATGATAGGTAGATATTGATATATGGGTATACTAGTATATATAAATATATAGATATAGATATATAGATAGAGATAGATGTAGATATATACATAGAGATAGATGTAGAAATAGATGATAGATAGATAGATAGATAGATAGATAGGTAGATGATAGGTAGATATTGATATATGGGTATACTAGTATATATATACATATATATACATATATGTACACATATATATACATATATACATAGAGAGAGAGAGAGAGAGAGAGAGAGAGCGAGAGAGAGAGATATGTTGATATAGATAGATAGATAGATAGATAGACAGACACACACACACACATTTCACTGTGAGAGAGGAAATAAAGGCAGGAAAGGGGAGTTCTGCTCAGATGGATATCTGGTGTTTTGATCCTCCATTTGCTAAATGAGAAAGAGGCTTATTTTCTCCTCATCTTGGCCTTATTGTGGGATGAAAGGGCTGCTTGTGAGGACAGGAGTACTTTCATTTCTGTGTGCTCACCCTTATTAATGGTTAAGTTGCACATTTGCTGACCTTCCTGACAGAATCGGGTTTCAGCCATTGTGCAGCTCAGTGCTAGCACCACACCTTAGTAAATTTACCCAATAATGCATTCCCCTGTAGGGCCGCGAGGTGGAAAAGTTTTCTGGAGGTGATATTGATAATGCACCAATAAGTCTTAAATACTTTGGTACATACAAGTGCTACTTCTCTCTCCTATATTAGTAAACAGGTTCAGAACTAGTTTATGATGAGTATTGAAAGCTCTTATAGAAGAGCAAGGTTATTGTAAGTGCTGTTATTCTGAATATACTTTTTCAGTCACCCTTAAGCTTGTTCTTATTTGCATTTCTGTATGTGATCTGTATTGGAAAAACTGTTTTAAACTATGTAAAAGAATGTTGGTCCCATGTGTCATTAAGTATAACTTAATTTCATTCAGTTCTAGTTTCTTTTAAAATATCCCAATATTCTGACTCACAGTCAAGAAATTAGGGTAGGGGTTGTGCCAAATCTTTTAAAATGACATATTAATAATGCAGACATATGTTCCATTTTATACTTCTATAAAAACAAACAGTATAATATCTCCTTGAATTAATAGTTTAGTTATAGTGTGTAATCCTTAAAGCATACATGTTTTCCTCCTAAGAAATTTAAATTAACCTCCTGTGACACAAATATGCATATGTCTCATTAATGTAGTTCAGAAAGTTAATATAAATTGGCAAAATTCTGACCTTTTAACCATTTTTTTCAACACCATTAGTGTTCTACACAATGCTAAAAATTCTATTTTATTTTTTTTCAGTATTAACAGGACATAAAATGATAGTCAAAATGTGTCTGAAGAATCCTTTTTTATTATAAAACTTAAAAAAAAATCAGCAAACTATGTCATAAACACCAGAGGTATAATCTTTTCAGGAAGATCTGCACTGGTTTTGTGGTGCACCAATAAGTATTAAATACTTTGTCACCTCCAATTACTATTTCCCTTCCATATAATCAGGTTCAGAAATAGTTTACAATGAGTATTACAAAGCTCTTATAGAAGACCAGGGATATTGTAAGTGCTGTTATTCTGAATATACTTTTTCAGTCACCCTCAACAAGAAGAGTCACTTGGGTTATAAGCTATGTATTGTGACATAAAGTTCTAATATTGAACTTCCAATCACCAGATCTCAATCCAATTGAGCATTTGTGGGACGAAGTTAAAAGAGCCATCAGGCAGCTGGTTCCACAACCATCAAATCTCACAGAACTGGACAGTGCTATTCATCAGGCATGGTGTCAGATTCCTCGCATCACCTTTCAACATCTCGTGGAGTCAATGCCAAGAAGAATTGCCGCAGTATTGAAGGCAAAAAGTGGCCCAACGAAGTACTGATGGGGTGTTCATAATAATCTGGCCACTCAATATATATATATATATCCCATGTTCAAAGGCTGTTAAATCGCGTTGTTTACCCATATCTTCAGAAAAAAATCACTTCTACTGTCATGGTAAACAACCTGCTTTCCTATTTATAATGGTCTGGCCCTCTAGCAACTTCAGCGGGAAATTATAGCTAATTTGCCTACAAACGTCAGGTGGTCATATTAATCTGGCCACTCAATGTATACATAAAATGAACAGGAAATTATTGAAATACCAGTGATTTTATAGAATTCAAATTAACACCCTTTGAAATAAATTATAAAGATTTTTTTGCTATTTCCCATCTTATATTCAAATAAATCAAAGCTAATTTATAGTAGCTAGTCAAGAAGTTTTTCTTTTACCATTGGCTTCTAATGCTTTTTAATATGAATTATGAATTTTATAACATACAAAGTGAAGAAAGTATACAATATACACATTGATTTATTAAGTCTATGTATGATCAGCCAGATTTTTAGAAACTGTATCTCTGAGAGACTGTTCACTATGAACCAGATGAAATTAATGTCTGTCTTTTATTAACGTAATTATAATTACAAAAGGTTTTTTAAAATATATTTTATGTTTTCATTTTTGATGATTTTTACCTGAACCTTTTCAATATTCAACTCTAGAATATTATTATAGTGGAATTTTACTTTTATTTTATATATTCTTTTTTTTAGTGTGCAAAGATACACACTTAACTTGAGCAAAAAATAAAAACATGGACACTCTAATATGCAGCAATTAACATAAGTAATCTATTTTAATGAGATTTCAGAACAAAGAAAAGCTATTTCCTTCAAGTTTTAAAAATGTAATTGGAATCTCTAAATCCCATATAATTTACCATGAAAGAGAAGTGATATTCTAAATATGGTCACATTCCAGTTTTTCATATTGTTTTTTAAATCTTGTTTTTCATAATGAGGACATTTAGAACATCTTATTCTAAAGTAATTTCAGTTTCTTTGTTCATTTTTGACTTGTCAAATTGTTTATTTCCTTTCTTTTTTGCTATAGAATGCTAATGAGAATAATTTGTGTTTGTGTGAAAATAAGTTTATTTTTGTACAAATTAAATTTAAGAGATAATCCAGCAAATCTGAATATTATTTTAACAGTTTGTGTCCTGTCATGAATTGAGCTGTAGATTTTACTTAACTGACCTCTGTTAGGCAAACTTAATGAATTCACACAATTTGCTTAAAGTATTCTCATGTAAATAATAATATAAAGGGAAGTTGAATTCAGGCATACCTCAGAGATACTTCCAGACCAATGCAGTAAAGCAAATATCACAACAAATCAAGTCACATAATTTTTTTGGTTTCTCAGTGCATATAAAAGTTATGTTTACACTATAGTGTATTCTAGAAGTGTGCAATAACATTACATTTTTAAAAAACAAAGCACCTACCTTTATTTTAAAAAGATTTTATTAATAAAAGAGCCTTCAGGGAGTCGTATGTAATAGGGTCTTGCCTCAGAGTTGATGACTGCTGATTGACTAGAGTGGTGGTTGCTGAAAGCTGGAATGGCTGTTGCAATTTTTATAAAATACAAGGAAGTTTGCCTTATCTATTGACTCTTCCTTTGAAAAACATTTTCTCTGTAACATGTGATGCTGTCTGATAGTACTTCACTCACAGTAGAATTTCTTTCAAAATTGGAGTCAATCCTCTCAAATCCTGCCACTGCTTTATCAACTAAGTATATGTAATATTGTAAATCCTTGGTTGTCATGTCAACAAATTTCACCAGGAGTGAATTCCATCTCAAGAAACCGCTTTCTTGAGAAAAAAAAAAAAAGAAACCACTTTCTTTGCTCATCCATAAGAAGCAACTCCTCATCTGTTCAAGTTTGATCATAGGATTCAGTCAGATCTTTCAGCTCTACTTCTAATTCTAGTCTCTTGCTGTTTCCATCACATCTGCAGTTACTTCCTCCACTGAAGTCTTGAACCGCTCAAAGTCATCCATGAAAGTTGGAATTAACGTCTTCCAAGCTCCTATTAATCTTGATATTTTGACCTCTTCCTATGAATCATGATTGTTTTTAATGGCATCTAGAATGGTGAATAGTTTCTAGTTGGATTTGAATATAATTTGCCCAGATTCATCAGAGGAATCACTATCTATGGCAGCTATTGACTTACAATATATAGTATTTTGAAAGGAATCTTTTTTTTCCTGAGCAGTGGGTCTCAACAGTGGGCTTAAAATACTCAGTAAACCATATTGTAAACAGATGTGATGGCATCTGGCATTATTAATAATACAAAGTTAATAAGAAAAAATGTTTAAAACTTTCTCAACAATAATAAAACTACCTATGTTCAATCCAAAATGTTTAAGAAATAAAAACAGAAAAAAAGAAACAGTAAAAAGGATATAATTAAAATAAGAGTAGAAATCATTAAGATAGTAAAAAGGTACATAATGATGCATTTTAGCAGAGCAATAATTGCTTTCTTTTTAAAGACTAATGATTGACAAATTAATCTAAGATCTATTGCAAAAATGAATATGCATATTTATTAAAATATTATAAATTAAATAGAAAATATTACTTAGAAAACTAATAAATACTGTTTATGAAGCAATAAAAATAAAATTAATAGATATATATAACACTTAATGCTGAAATAAAATTTCAGTCTATGGGCTACTTCTGAGGAGGGAGGGGTTAATTGATATCAGTGAGAGTTATATGGAAATTTTTAGCTTAACCTCAAAACTTATTTCCTGAAAAATAAAAATATATGTGACTTAAATAATAGTATTTGACAAAGCTGGATGGTAGATATATGGCTATTTTTATGCCTTATAATGTATCACCATAACATCTAAAGTTAATTGAGTATAAGGTTGTTGGAGGGCATCAAAACCTGAAGTACTAAAAAGAAAACTCCCTTAGTTCATAATTTTTAAAAAATGGAACATCAGTTGTTTTTTTAATATATATATATGTTGCTTTTCCTGTTCCCATTTCACCATTTGAATTTGTATTAGTGACAAATTCACATTGTATGACAGATTGCTTGGAAGTGTCTAATGATATACTTTCTAACATTTGTGTTGTGGTTGAATGCTGGAAACTGCTGATGAAGTATATTTTAGAACTGCAATCCTATTTATCTTGAAAATTTAATTTATCTTTCTGACTCTGTAATATCTGTTTCCAAATGATGCTTTTGACATACTCTCAGATTTTCATGGATTATCTGTAGAGCATCCATGGACTGTTTAGAATTGAGTTACCAGAACAAAAACAGTGTTATTTAGAGAAAAGAATAAATACAACTAAAGAATAAATATAACTTAAAATGTAATACTTTGTTCAAGTGAGAGGCATAAAGTAGAAAGGTTAATTACTCATGTTCAATTAACACAGAGAAACAGAAAATGCCAAAGCATTTTCACTGAGGCTCCTAGAAGCTTTGATTACAAATAGGGCAGGTAAATCAGAAATTTTGGCATTCTTAAACAAGTCATAATGAAAAGATAAAATCTATATAGTAAGGTAAAATACTTTAATAGAGAGGAAGAGCAGTTAACTGTATCAGATAAGTCAATATTATTTTTTAAATGTATATACATAAATTATAGCAATGTTAAAAGACTAATTTACAGACTAGATTAATAGGAACCATCCTATTCTCTCAAATTTTAATCATTTCTATGTCGATGTTGCAATGAAAAACTAAGAGGCTACTAGTACACAATGGGAATATATCTAACAAGCATCTATATATATAAAAGCCTAAGCTACCAAACAACCGAACGACTGGTTGACCCATCGTTATGACGTTCACTGACCACTAGGGGTCAGACGCTCAGCGTAGGAGCTGCTCCCTGGTGATCAGTGAGCTCGCACAGTGAACCTCCCACGGCCGGCCAACCTCCTGTGGTCCCTCCCCCCAGCCGGCTGGCCCCGATCGGCCAGATTGGGACTGGGCGAGAAGACCCCATTGGCGACTGGGCGAGAAGACCCCATTGGCCCCGATCACTGACCAGGCCGAGGGACCCCACCTGTGCATGAATTCATGCACTCTCATTGTAACCTGCCCCAGGTGGAGAGAGAGGGGAAGGAGATGATATGAATCAGTTGGTCAGTAGGTTTGATAGAGGAACTTGCTGAAATGAATGGTGAATGAGCATGGGATTCGAATGTATTCATCTGTGAGCTTTGTCTGTGCCCTCCCCGGGTTCCTCTTAGCATAGATTTTCAGGAAGTAATGATATTAGGGGCTACTGACTTGATTAGCACTAATAGATAAACAGGAAGGGGTAGGGAGTATCTTCTCTCATTCAGATTTATTTCTGGTCTGTGTAGCAAATTCATTATCATTACTTAGCATTTATATGGGATTTTATGTCAGCATGTAGTTCTTATAATTGATTTTTATTCATGTGGCACAGGTTTGTTTACTTCAGAGACCCTGATCTGTGTGAGAAGTTTGGAGTTGATTTCTGTTGTAGATTCATTAATAGCATCAGCAGCATTTATGGAATGCCTAATGCCAAAGGAGAGGCTGCATGGTGTAATGGTTAAGAGCATGGACTCTGGACCCAGACTGCATGGGTTCAAAGCCAGGCTCTGCTACTTACCATCTGGGTAAGTTACCCAGCCTTGGGCAAGTTCCTTAGCCTCTCTACCTCAGTTTCCTCATCTGGAGTGAGGGTAATAATAGTGTCTACCTCACAGGGCTACTCTAAACAGTGAGTTGATGTATTGTAAACATAAGATATATGTCAAGAGCTTTGACACAATAAGCATTCTTTATGCATTAGCCATTATCATTATTCCTATTACAAAGGGGACTAGATTGTCCCCTGCTTCTAGGGGCAGACAGCAAATAGGCAAATTCAATGCATTGTGCTCAGTGCTGAGCTGTGATGTCAGGAGTGGGGCGTCTCCCCTGGCTGTGAAGGATGAATCATGTGCTTTCCCAGGAGATGGTGCCTAAGCAGATGAGTGTACTTGCATTGCAATAGGAATTAGCAATTCTCCCCCTTTCTGTAAGTGGAAGTGCAGATTTTTAAATAATGTTATATGTAAATATGTGTTCATTTTTAGCAAGTGCTTTTAGGAGCAGATCTGTTAAGGCACATCCTTACTTGTCCAACACTGTAGATTACATTGTTTTGTTATCTAATCCTATATACTGTGTGACACCAAAACAACCATAGTCTAAAGCAGCTGTGGGCAAACTACGGCCCCCGGGCCGGATCCGGCCCGTTTGGAATGAATAAAACTAAAAAAAAAAAAACCGAACCCTTTTATTTAATGATGTTTACTTTGAATTTATATTAGTTCACACAAACACTCCATCCATGCTTTTGTTCCGGCCCTCCGGTCCAGTTTAAGAACCCATTGTGGCCCTCGAGTCAAAAAGTTTGCCCACCCCTGCTAGATCAACCTTCACAGAAGCTGACAGCGGTTAAATTGTGCAGGCTTCTCCCACCATTGTAACAGACTCTAGGAAACCCTCAGGCATGCCCACCTTTCCCAATCTCAGAAAAGACTCCTGCCCTAAAGGCAAAAAGTGTGTATCTTGAATAGATACAGTGTTCTTTGTGCTAACAAAAAATGCTGTCATCAGCTTCCCCTTTCTCCCTGACCCCAATCCTCCTTCATTCAGGCTGGGTAACCAAGGGTCTTTTCCCTAAGTGCTTGCTTCATAATGCTGGGAAATCTGCCTTCTTTCAGCCTAAAGCCTGCATAACTGAAACTACTACTAGTATTTTCTTATATCTAGACCCAAGCCTCTATATCCTACTGGTTTTGATTTATTATTTTTGGGTTTATTCTGCTTATCCTGACCAACAATTCCAGAGAATAGTTATAGCCTCCAGTAGTTTTTATAAAACTACAAACCAGATGAGAATAGTTTTCTGAATATAAGAGATGGTTCCCATTCAGAGCCCAAGCCCAATGATAACTCTCCTTTCTTAAAACTAATTCTCAATAAAACCACTCCCCTGAATAATTATGTTTAATGACAACTTTGACTATAGTCACAGCTCTGTTTCAAAGAAATTGTAGTCTCAACTTCTAGGAAATGTGTTCTTTCAATGAGAATATACAGCCTGGAGCAAAAGTATGTTTACAGTTGTCCATATGGAAAATAATATAATAATAAATAAATAATAATACAAGAATAAACTCTGTTTTGTGTAAATCTACTTTGCCCCACCCTGTCTTGTCATGGCTTAAATGAAAAAAAATAGAAAGTATTCATAGAATTGCATGAATGCTACTTTATCTATAATAATAAAAGCGTAATATGCTAATTAGACCGGACAGCTAAACGACCTTCTGGACATCATTCCACAGGTCCTTCCGGACAAAGCCGCAGCAACGGGGGCTGAGGCAGAGGTGGTTAGGGGTGATCAGGCAGGCAGGCAAGCAGTTAGGGGTGATCAGGCAGGCAGGCGAGTGGTTAGGGGCAATGAGGCAGGCAGGCAGGTGAGCAGTTAGTAGCCAGTCGTCCTGGATTGTGAGAGAGTGCAGGCCAAACTGAGGGACCCCCCGCTCCCAAGCACAAATTTCATGCACGGGCCTCTAGTTTTCATATAATTGTCAGTGTGTTTCAAATAAAAGAGCATTTTAACCTTGAGACTTTTATAATGCTGTAGTTAAATATGTAATTCAGTGGATTTTGTCTGCTTATATTCAGAATTAGAAACATAAGATCCATCCTTTGGAATTTAGAAATGTTCTTTATTAATTTAAAAATAACGCACAATGTGTCTTTCAACATCATGTTTTTAATGCTGACTTTTTCTGCAATGTTATCCATTATGCAATTACTAATAATTAAAGTAAAAAAGTTTGGAAAGTATGCAGATATAAAATTGGAGGTAGAATTAATGATGGAAGCATATATAGTTGTATTTATGTATCTCTGTGTCCATGAGAGATAGATTCTGTAGAAGTGTGTGGGACCATTAGTTGGTGGTATTTGATATAAACTCTTTAGAAGTCTTCCTATTTACATATTTCCTAGCTCATTTGGGCTGCTATAACAAAAACACCATAAACTAGGTAGCTAATACACAGCAAAAAATTATTTCTCAGAACTTTGAAGGCTGAGAAATCCAAGATCATAGTGCCTGCATGGATGAGGGAGGGCCCTCTTTTAGATCTCAGATTTATTGTATCCTCATAGGCAGAAGGGACAAGCTAGCTTTCTCTGAGACTTTTTTTTTTTAATAAAGGCAGTAATCCCATTCATAAGGACACTGCCCTCCTGACCTAATCATCTCCCAAAGGCCCCACATCTTAATACCTACCATTACCTGGGGCATTCAGTTTTCAACATATACATTTTGGGAGGACACAAACATTCAGGCCATAGCACATGTGAACTCATTTTTGTATATTAATGTTAATTCACTCACATTAGAATTTATATTAGATGTAATAGAAAGGAGTTGATCTTCTTGACATCCAGGAAAGGGATAAGACAGTAAAAGCAATTGAGGACATAATTTAGAGAGCAGTATTTTCCCCATAATTGCAATGTTAAGGCACATAATCTTTCAAACGTTAAGAGCCACATGGCAATCTCTTACAAATTTGAGGAATTTTTGAGTAATCATATGCACATAACAGTTTAAATGAATTGCCCTACATGAGCTTTACATTTATAAGGAATAAAAATGAATTAACTGTTCTGAAAATAAGTATTTCTTATTATGTCTTCTCTTTTCTAAATATGATAGTTGTCAGTATAGTATAGGCTGTCTTTCTTTTATTTTACTTTTGGATTGTTCTGTACTTATATCCCCTAACTACAGGTCAACTATTAGCCATTACCCAATTTTTTTTCTAGTCTATTTCTAAAATAGTATATACTTTGTGAAACTTTTTCACCACATACGGCATGATGACAAAATAATTCCACGTGAAAAACAATGTCTAATTGTTAGCATTTAATTTTTATGGAGAGAAATTTAGGAAAGTATTAATATTCTTAACTTATGATAATAGAACAGGAGCAAAAGTACTTCATGCTTATTAAAAATAATTAGTGTCTACTTAAGAAGTGATAGTGACTGACTAGTATAAAAATGAGTTGTCAAATTTACAAGATACCAGGAGAACTGATTCCTTATTAATAAAATGAATAAATATTTAAATGGCACTTATGAAAGAAATAGCAGCTGATGAATTGAGAGCTGTCCTTTTTCATATCCAGTTCAGAGCATCCTCATCCAATGTGGGGGAAGCATTATTAGATTTGATCCATTAGAGGCTGGCACTATCCTTTTCAAAATGAGATTAACCTTCAGCAATCTGTTTGTTACTTGAATGATGTGTTGAGATGAAGAAGTAAAGCAAAGCACTAAGGCAAAGATTCTGTATTGTTTACTGTAATAAAGCCACAAAAAGGTATATCGGTGTTTTCTATAATAATGATAATGAGAAACAACCTGAACAACCAACACTTAGGAATTGGTTAAATAAACCATGGTACATCAATTCAACAAGTGTATTTAATCCCTAAAATAATTTTGAGAAATGTATCTAATGATACAGAAATATAATTATGTTAATGTGTATTTACGGAATTGGTTTCATAAACATTTGTTTCTGTTTTTATTTATGAATAAGATGAATTTACCTATTTAGAAACCTTAAGTTCTGAAAAGATTATGATATTCCACCTATTCAAAATAAGCAATATGAAAGTTAGCATAAGAAAATCCATGCTTTACATTTTCTCATCATGATAGTTTCCTTGCTTTTTTTTTGAAAAAAAAATCAATTATTAAAAATATGTATCTTGCTACCACTGCTCTTTAATGACCTAAACATATGGTTGATCTGCCTACTGAGTAGTAGAGCAATGGAAGCAGATGTTGTTTGGTATGTGGAGTTAATATGCAGTAAATATTTATATCATCACAAATTAACCAATTTTAGCAATAAAATATTGATGTATATATATATATATACTTCTATATATAAATAAACCATAACATTAATAGAGAGGAAGAGCAGTTAACTGTATCAGATAAGTCAATATTATTTTTTAAATGTATATACATAAATTATAGCAATGTTAAAAGACTAATTTACAGACTAGATTAATAGGAACCATCCTATTCTCTCAAATTTTAATCATTTCTATGTCGATGTTGCAATGAAAAACTAAGAGGCTACTAGTACACAATGGGAATATATCTAACAAGCATCTATATATATATAAAAGCCTAAGCGACCAAACAACCGAACGACTGGCTGACCCATCGTTATGACGTGCACTGACCACTAGGGGTCAGACGCTCAGTGCAGGACCTGCTCCCTGGTGATCAGTGAGCTCCCACAGTGAACCTCCCATGGCCAGCCAACCTCCCGTGGTCCCTCCCCCCGGCCGGCTGGCCTCGATCGGCCAGATTGGGACTGGGAGAGACCACCCCATTGGCCCCGATCACTGACCAGGCCGAGGGACCCCACCTGTGCATGAATTCATGCACTGGGCATTTAGTAATTTATAAACATCTGCTCTCATACTAGCCCTAATTTGTAGCTCTGTTGCCAGCCACATGGAAAAGTAAGAAAGACTTTATACTGAGTCATCAGATAGTGTGCTTTGCGTATTACTGGGTAGATGGAATGGGCATTGATTAAAAAACTTAACAGTCTCAAAGGAACTCAAATGAACCTCCTTGTTAATTGATTTCCAGTGTTGATGGGAAGGATAAATAAACTAACCCTAATCAACAAATATTTTATCTTAGAAAATGTTAAAACAATTATTTTAATTAAAATTTTTCTTGACCCATATCAGAATTTCAAAGGACATTTAATTTATATTCAGAAAATATATTAAGAATTGAACATTTATGAATCTTTAAATACTCAATTTCTGTGAGGGAAGAGGTGAAAAAGACCCTTAGAAATATTTAAAGACTAAAGTGTTGCTCTGGTCGAAAATGTTTCTGAGAGAGAAAAACATATTTAGATCATGAAGGCATTTTTGTAAACCATCTGTATTTCCTGCTCTTGCAGGGACAAAATTATATACTGAAAATTGCCCTGACTCTAGTGTCAGATTATGTGTATTTAAGTCTCCACTTTCTGGCTTATTTGCTTTGTGACCTTTGGGAAGGGGCACAAGTTCCCTCCACTTCTGTTTTCTCATGTAGCTTATAAAGATAATTATTATGACAGTTTGTAATAGAACATGTAAAGTGTCTGGCCTCTAAGAGAAAAAAAACAAAACAAAACTAGAAAACAGTTAGAACAAGATAAGTGCTTCTGCCCTAACCGGTTTGGCTCAGTGGATAGAACATTGGCCTGCGGACTCCAAGGTCCCAGGTTCGATTCTAGTCAAGGGCATGTACCTTGGCTGCGGGCACATACCCACTGGGGAGTGTACAGGAGGCAGCTGATCGATGTTTCTCTCTCATCGATGTTTCTAACTCTCTATCCCTCTCCTTTCCTCTCTGTAAAAAATCAATAGAATATATTTTTTTTTAAAGATAAGTGCTTCTAATAACTGGGCAAGAGGACTCCTCCACCTGTCTGTCTGGAGACAGTCAAAATCGTCTCCTCTGCCACTTTCTGATCTGTCTCCCAGACTTCTCTGAAGCCCATGCGTAGCTCTTTTCAGTCAAGTTTGCCACTAAACAAAATAGTTCACAAAGAGTTTCCAACAACAGAGTAGCTGATTATTAAGTTCAGTTTCATTTTCAGGGGACGTCATTGTTCATTAAAGATACATCGACAGCCAAGGGACTTCTGGAGAAATCCTAATGATTCCTTTTTCTGAGCAGCCTTACCAGATTTCCATTACAGAAAATCCAGTTATCCGGGTGGTTTGTTTACTTAGATAAAGCAAGCTAAAACCATTGTATTTCCAAATCCTTATAGTTTTCTGTGAAGATTACATATGCGAACTAGGCTGTATAGTTAAACTAGCCATGGGACCTTGAGGTATGCATTTACCTCCTGAAGCCTCTTTCCTTATCTGCAAATGAGAATGATATTAGGACCTACCAAATAGAATTTGTGTGAGGGTTAAATCAGGTAAACCCTGGGACATTTAGATACTCAATCAATACTTGTTCTCTATTTCCCTTTCTCTGTTATTGAAGTCTTTGTAAGGGTCTGATTTTCCCCCCAAATTTTTAATATATTAAAAAAAACACATTGAATGATGAAGCATAGTGTCTACTTTTAAAAATTCCATCTTTATCTTAATTGAAAAGGTATAAAATAAAAAATTCTTATATTGCATAAAAATATTTGGTGGCGCAGAGATGAGATATATATTTGTCTATAGGATTTCCTTGTGATAGCCCCATCAGCGATCCTGTTATATTCAATTAAATATGATAATGAGTGCCTGACTGTTTTGATTTTATTTAACTACTTTCATAAGGAACTTTTATTTTCACTCCTGGAATGTCCTTAATTATTCAAGTTATCTATTAATGCTAATTTATTCAGGTTTCTCCTAAGAACTCAAAAAATGGTGGGGATTTTATATTAGTGTTACCTTTTATTTCTACTATAATTTTAATTCAGTTGCCCATGTAATATATATATATATATAAAGAACTTAATAAGCAAGTGTACATTTTTCTAGATCTTTTTCAGTGTAATGTCTGTTTACCAAATAAATTATACATAAAATTCAGTGAAAAGTTGTGTCAGATTAAAGAGATAAAGATGGTTGGTTGTTCATAGATAATATGATAAAATTCAGTATAACAGTTAATCTGATTCTTAAAAGTGATAAAATTTTCTAAATTCTACTGAATTTATTTTTGCCACAATTTTATATTAACCCTATAATTAGTTAATATTAAACTTTCAATTTTTATATTTTTGTTGAAAAATATTTTCAAATGTTTTATTGAAAATTCATAACTATAAAAATTATTACTTTTATTCACAGAGGATATGGTGAGAGCCATAGAGTTTATGTGACATAAATACATGTGTTCCTAATTTTTTTAAAGGCAGTGTATGTGAAATTAGCAGTAGGCCTGTAATCAATTTTCTCCTTTTATCATTTGGGAAAGAAAGCTGGTCGAACCAGTTACATTACCTTCTAAGCATGCTAACAGCAGCCTTCCTGACAAACACACTGATGGCATTCCTAGCAGAGAGTCCTTATATATGAAATCACTTCAGCAGAGTACATTTGATCTGTTTACCCTACTTATATAGTACCTGCCACATTAAAATTATAGCTATTAACATCATTTATATTTGAAGGTGTACTCATTATCTGTGCTTAAAAGCTTTTCTTTTATACATCAGGAGGTATTAGGATACACAGCAGTTTCTTCCCAAATTTAAATAACTTAAAATTGTATTATCAAAATGATTGATACTACAATGCATCTGACATTAGAGTCTTCCCCACTCATATTGATAGGCTTTCACTATCTTTGGAAGAACTCTGTATTAATAAATGAATTCGTAATTAATGTAGGTCCAAAGAGGCCATTACCACCATCCCCTGGTCAATAGTTACTAGTAAGTCCACAAGTTTTCATAATGCAAAGGTTAGTACAATAGTTATAGATATTAAAATGCATTGTAGCTTTAAAAATTATCAGTTATTTTTTCATGTAGATTAATAAATGTGTTCAAAGACTGAAAAAATTTATTTAAAAGGATCAACAGAAAATAAGTTTATAATTTATCTTTTGTATATTTTGTTTTTATTTTTAATCAGAATTATTTAGGTATTAATTAATAGTATATTTTTCATTGTCAGAATGTAACTTTTAGTAAAATCCTATGTTTCTCTTGGCAATATGCAATGATTTTCTCTTGAATTATTGGCATCAAGGTCATGTAGTAATTTTAGATTTATTTCCTTACATAAAATATATTCTGAAATATCAGACCTTTAAAAACAGTGATGATCATGCACATTGTGTTTCCTGTAGAGGGATAAGCAAGACGCCTTAATGTAGTTAACAAATGATAAATGTAATACTCCCTGCCCCACACCCCAACTTTGCAGGTAGTTATTGATAGAACAGGTGAATTTAAAAAGCGGTAAATAGCACAGTTTTCTATGAAATGGGTAACATTTTACAAAAAGATTTAATCATTGATATGTCTTCTGCAAAATCAGCCTACATCATTAATTATTAATACATAAACTGCCACTGCTTCCC
>NW_005370908.1:2283037-2284459 GCF_000412655.1 Myotis brandtii | reverse complement strand
CCCAGACGGCGGGAGGGCACAGGCCCCCGGGCTGAGGGCCCCCCCTGAGTGCACAAATTTTTGTGCACCGGGCCTCTAGTAATAAATAAATAATAATACAAGAATAAACTCTGTTTTGTGTAAATCTACTTTGCCCCACCCTGTATTGTCATGGCTTAAATGAAAAAAAAAAAAGAAAGTATTCATAGAATTGCATGAATGCTATTTTATCTATAATAATAAAAGCATAATATGCTAATTAGACAAGACAGCTAAACGACCTTCTGGACGTCATTCCTCAGGTCCTTACGGACAAAGCCGCAGCAACGGGGGCTGAGGCAGAGGTGGTTAGGGGCGATCAGGCAGGCAGGCAGGCAAGCAGTTAGGGGTGATCAGGCAGGCAGGCGAGTGGTTAGGGGCAATGAGGCAGGCAGGCAGGTGAGCAGTTAGTAGCCAGTCGTCCTGGATTGTGAGAGAGTGCAGGCCAAACTGAGGGACCCCCCGCTCCCAAGCACAAATTTCATGCACGGGCCTCTAGTTTTCATATAATTGTCAGTGTGTTTCAAATAAAAGAGCATTTTAACCTTGAGACTTTTATAATGCTGTAGTTAAATATGTAATTCAGTGGATTTTGTCTGCTTATATTCAGAATTAGAAACATAAGATCCATCCTTTGGAATTTAGAAATGTTCTTTATTAATTTAAAAATAACGCACAATGTGTCTTTCAACATCATGTTTTTAATGCTGACTTTTTCTGCAATGTTATCCATTATGCAATTACTAATAATTAAAGTAAAAAAGTTTGGAAAGTATGCAGATATAAAATTGGAGGTAGAATTAATGATGGAAGCATATGTAGTTGTATTTATGTATCTCTGTGTCCATGAGAGATAGATTCTGTAGAAGTGTGTGGGACCATTAAAAATTATTGTATTCAATAGTTGGTGGTATTTGATATAAACTCTTTAGAAGTCTTCCTATTTACATATTTCCTAGCTCATTTGGGCTGCTATAACAAAAACACCATAAACTAGGTAGCTAATACACAGCAAAAAATTATTTCTCAGAACTTTGAAGGCTGAGAAATCCAAGATCATAGTGCCTGCATGGATGAGGGAGGGCCCTCTTTTAGATCTCAGATTTATTGTATCCTCATAGGCAGAAGGGACAAGCTAGCTTTCTCTGAGACTTTTTTTTTTTAATAAAGGCAGTAATCCCATTCATAAGGACACTGCCCTCCTGACCTAATCATCTCCCAAAGGCCCCACATCTTAATACCTACCATTACCTGGGGCATTCAGTTTTCAACATATACATTTTGGGAGGACACAAACATTCAGGCCATAGCACATGTGAACTCATTTTTGTATATTAATGTTAATTCACTCACATTAGAATTTATATTAGATGTAATAGAAAGGAGTTGATCTTCTTGACATCC
>NW_005370908.1:2279189-2281715 GCF_000412655.1 Myotis brandtii | reverse complement strand
ATGTATGTGTGTATATATATATGTATATATATATATATACACAAATTTATTTTTACGTTGTATAGATAGATACTACAAGGATATATTATAAAGTGTTAATCATGTTTAATTCTGGTCAAAGGATTACATGGGATTATATTTTGGGCCAGCCTCTATTTTCTAAAAAATTATATATTTTTTGAGAAAATGACTAAAAATAACTGCACACAGAGTAACAGGGAAGTGTTTGATTTGCATGGTGTGTGATTTTAGTATAAGCTGATCCTCATTATTATAACTTCATTTTCAGAAAGTTTATATTCTTCCCTTAATTTCACAAAATTTTCAGAAGCCATTGAGTAGCATATGTTCATATTATCAACTCAGAGACCCAAGAAATCATTTTCAGATCTCCACACTATAACCTAAAAATCTAAATAAATGTATGTTTCTTAAGGTATTGTTAAATAAATTATTGTTGTCCACTTCTACTTCCCATGGAAGGAACACTAGATATTGCTATATGAAATGTTACCCTACTTTATTTAATTTGCAGAAAAGTAAAACTTTGGGGCTAAAGCAATGACTTTTTCTCATTCACCATTTAAATATCCCAGACTATACCTGAGAAATCAATGCATGATACTTAAAATAAGACTAATTTTATTCCACTTGCTTTTAAAAAAATTCTTGTCCTAAATCTGCTATTTACAATGACAATTTTATTCACTCTGACTGAGAAGGTTTTCTGTGTTCTGCAAAGAGGTATTTAAAACCACTTTGTGCTTTCATATATGCTTATGCTATTTGTCATCAGATTTGAAAGAATAAGCCATTTGGAAGATTTAGCCATTTACTTTTTCTGAAAATTATAAAGGCCTAAACAGTATCACTACAAGTTTTAAAAAGCCCTAGTTTTGTGCCCTTTTTAAATTTTAAGAAAAAATATTCATGCTAATTAGAACTCCTAGTCCTCAATTATCACTTACCTGCTTTCTTTGTGTCTTTTGAGTCTAACAAATGTATGCATATATTTTGGTGCATTTGTAAGTATTGGTAGAATTAGTAAGTGCTAGGTAAAGTTCAAAGTTCAGCTCAAGTTTCTCTAGCACTTATGTAGTATTTATTACATTATTATATTATTAGTAACCTCTCAGGAGAATGAATTTGAGACCATTTTAATTTTACAAAATAGATTTCCTAACATAATTTTTAAATATGGACAAAGATCTGCTAGGAAACCATTAAAACACGTATAGATAAATGATGAATCTCCAATATTACCTATATATATAAAAGCCTAAGCAACTGTCTGACCGATAGCTATGATACACAATGACCACCAGGGGGAAGATGCTCAATGCAGGAGCTGCTGGGCTGTGGTGACTTGGCAGCTGTGGTTCTCAGGTGATGCACCCTGAGCCAGAGAGGAGGGAGCCCGATTCCGGGATGCGTTACCCAAGAACTGCCCTCTCACATCCGGGATCCCTCAGGGGGATGTCGGAGAGCCGGTTTCGGCCTGATCCCCACAGGCCAGGCCAAGGGACCTCACCAGTGCATGAATCCATGCACCCAGCCTCTAGTACAATGATAAGTAGAGGACAAAGGTTGTTATCCTCGAGATACACTTGCATGAAAAAAAAACAGGAGACTATGATATATTTTAAAAACACATGTCAGACTTTAAACACCACAGGAGGCTATGGAAACAGAGTTGATGAGGTAAAAGACTGTGGGGCACCTAGAACTTATAACACCTCCTTGAAGGTTGTATCACATTTAGAAGGTGTGGCCAGTGTAGTAGGTCCTAAATGGAGGAGCAGGATAAACAAAGGTGGGAAGATAGCCAGGCCCAGAGAAAGGGCAAGAGGAGGTTAGTGTTGGAGGAGAAGGTCGGAGAAGAAAGATCGCATGAAAACCTAGCACGAGAAATGCTGACAGTGTTCACCTCTGGAGGAATGGCAGGCCCTGTGAAGTCAAGCCGTTAGCCCGCATGTCTCCTAGACATTTCCACGCTACTGTCAACATCCTTGACTGCATTTCTGTTTAGTAAGAGTGACAACAGACATTTCACAGGAGAGCCATTTCTTTCGTGAAGTGAAACAAAAGGGCAAAACATTTCACTATGAAAGATGATGAGGCAGTAGGGGACCAAATTGAAGAAGATGGAGAGAAAGCAAACCCAGTCTGACTCTGTTGTGTTAGAGACATACAGAAAGGAGACTACTCAAGCTAATCGTCTCGTCTTTTTGCAAAGTTCATATTTTAATTTAGACATCCCATATTTACTTTCATATTCTTTCATTTCTGTTGTTTATGTATGAAATATGCACACTTCCAAACACATGCTTGTACATGCACACAAACATGGAAAAAATTTATGAAATTCACATACAGCTTTATCTTCTATTCTTAGACATGATTTTTTTCTTTTATTTAAAGTATTACATGTCTCCTTTTTTCCCAATTAAGTGCCCCCCAGTCAGATCCCTGATCCCACCGATTTCCCGGCTAGCTATGACCTTACTGCCCACAGATTGTCTCTCC
>NW_005370908.1:2275078-2278706 GCF_000412655.1 Myotis brandtii | reverse complement strand
GCAGCCGTGGCAGCTGGTCCCTGGCCGGTGTGATGTGGCTGTAGGGTCCTGGGTGGTGTCCGAGGTCTCCCCGGGTGGCGGTGAGGGTGGGCCCCCAGTCACAGTCGCTCTCCCCTTCAAGATGGCATGGTCTCAGATTTTAGCTGTAGTAGAGGCTGCCTGGCCAGGGGAGCCTGGTCCGCCAGTCCCCAACAGTCCTGCAGAATATACTAGTAACTGTCCCTCCCTCACAAATACACACACTGCCCTACGTCCACACACTCCCCTTTCGCTCTCTCACTCACTCACACTCGCTCTCTCTGCCCTCCTGTCTGCCACATCTTGGAGCCCCTGAGACAGTGGTTCTCAACCTGTGGGTCTCGACCCCTTTGGCAGTCGAACGACCCTTTCACAGGGGTCGCCTAAGACCATCCTGCATATCAGATATTTACATTATGATTCATAACAGTAGCAACATTACAGTTATGAAGTAGCAACGAAAATAATTTTATGGTTGGGTCACAACATGAGGAACTGTATTTAAAGGGCCAGAAGGTTGAGAACCACTGCCCTAAGAGCTCACTCTTCTTTCTTAGACATGATATCGACTTGTATAGTTTTGCTGCTTGAAATTCACAATTAATGAATTAAAATGTCTATTGATTTTATTGTTTAAAGTTTATTTTTAATTCCAAAATAGGGAAAAATAGAAACGAATTTCAGTATTCCACAGGGCATTCAGAGTCTTATCTTCAAGATATTGGCTTTGAGATGGCCTTCTCTCCCGAAGTTAACCACACTGTGTTTCAGTCTCCCAGAGCATATTTCTCAGTCTGCAAAATTTCCCATTCACTGCAAATGTTTTTAAATTAGAAATAAATAGTTTATTTCTTTTTGATGTTTTCTGTTGGTTTTCAAAATTACTTTGAAGTCAGTTTTATCTCTCATTGTCCTCCTATTAACATGTTACCTGCTTTTGTGGGTACACACACACTCTTTTAACACACTGACACAGAAACTGTGCTTCCTATGATTTGTGTTGTTACATTTATGTCATAATTAAATTTTACTGTGGATATGCCACACAAGCTTTAAAAACAGACCCACAGAAAGGGAAATGATGACACTAATACGCAGCTGAAATTTTTATTTAGTTGTGAAGGTAAAATCCAGTTAACCATGTTTTTAGGCTATTGAGTATTGACAGTACACCCTCCTTGGAGAAGAGTCAGAGAGAGAGAGGAGTGGGGGTATGGTGAAGACTGATTCTTATAAACAGCCACAGATCCCTCACTCTCCCTCCCCCCAAAAAGAATTTCCAGTTGTCAAAATCTCTTCACCACACACCTTATCTAGTTTAATAAAAATAATTTTGATGACATATCTATTTCACCTGAAAATTTTTTTTCATAAAATATGCTATTTCATTGCAGTCTGTTAGTTTGTGGGTTGGATGAAACTTTATTTTCTCTCCTCTCTTTGGGGAGCTTGTGGCTTTGTTCTGCATTGTTTGCCTGGCTTAGTGCAATGCACTCCATGCTGTGATGCTGTCCCTGTGACCACTTCAGTGACTTCCCCTTATATTCTTGAAATTGAATCTCCGTTCAACTGGTAGGCTCAGCACTCTCTACGGAATGATTTATAAACCTGTCATTTTAAAAGATAACATGGAAAGTCTCTCAACGAGGTTAGGAGCAAGGTACCTTTCGGTAACATGATTTCCACTATCGAAATGCACATAAAGCATAATTTAAAATCCAAAGCAGTTAACTGCCATTGTTGAAAAGTAAAAAAAAAATATATATATATAAAATTATATATATAACAATTATATATATAATTGTAAATTATATGTATATATATCATTTTAAAGAGAAATATTCCACTTTTCTAAATATTTTTTAGCTTCTTCAATAAAACACTTTGGTTGCATTGGAGAGTAGTATGCCACCAGAGATCAGAAGGATTTTGACAAGACAGATCTTTTTTTAATTGTTACAAAAATATTTCTTGATTAACCTCATGAAAAAAAAAATCACTTCTCTGTAACACTATAAGAATTCAAGTGAGCACAAAAGCTTCCATAAAGCAAAAGAAACAGATTCACTAACATTGAACCACTTGGGCATTTATGATGATTTCAAATGAACAACTTACTAGACTTCAACTTTATACTTTTTATTTCAGAGAGTATTCCATTGTCTCATTATTTTAAATAAATATTGAACGATGTCTACAAGTAATTGTTGTCAATACTCTTCTTAAACGCAGAAGTTAGGAGAAAAAGAGACACATTTAAAGTACATGTAGATGATATTTACTATGTAGAAAAAAGCCTCAGGTCAGCAGATCTCAGAGAATATGTGAGGTCATTATACTTCATACTAAAGCCTAATTCTCCAACATTTAGACTTAGACGTGTGTTTTTTGGAATTAACTATCTATGGTCAGTATCTTTAAATAATTTGTAAAAAGGAATCAGACGATGATATACTCTTTAAATTAAATTATAAAGCAAAAGTCTGGTAAGTTGTTCACAGACATGACATTGATCATTTCACTGTTGTCTGATCCAGCACAGCACAGCCCAAGGTGGGCTTATGATCTGAATGGACATCCAAACATCCTGAACACCTCAAAGGAAAGGGTATCGGAAAACAATAGAATGAGGTCCCCCGTCCTAGCTCAACCTGAGCCCTGATTCTGAAACGTTGGCTGTAAGCCATATAAACCATTAATCTCATCCAAAGTTGCTCCCTTGGGAGTGAAGAACCATGCATGCAATAGATGGGATAGAACACAGATAGATTTGATCATATGCACCATGAATAGAACTCATTCCATGAGCTACCTACTGAATGCAATCCTATATAATAAAAGGCTAATATGTAAATCGACCAAATGGTGGAACGACCGGTCACTATGAAGTGCACTGACCATCAGGGGGCAGACGCTCAATGCAGGAGCTGCCCCATGGTGATCAGTGCTCTCCCACAGGGGCAGAGCCACTCAGCCAGAAGCCGGGCTCACGGCTGACGAGTACAGTGGCGGTGGTGGGAGCCTCTCCTGCATCTGCAGCAGTGCTAAGGATGTCCAACTGCTGACTTAGGCCCGCCCCTTAGAGCTGGCCTAAACCATCAGTCAGACATCCCCTGAGGGCTCCCAGACTGCAAGAGGGTGCAGGCCGGGCTCAGGGACCCCCCTCCGGAGTGCACAAATTTTGTGCACCAGGCCTCTAGTTAAAAAAGAAAACAGTTTATGACTTGGCAAGAATATAGAAGTCTTTCTAACTTGAACCAAATATTGTCTTAAAACAACTAGATTTCATGATAACTACAATAGAACAGATTATCATGAATGCACGATATACCTCATTTCTTAAGGTAAAAATATAATAATTGCACACACACATATAGGTATACATGCACAGGCCACTCTTTTAGAAAGCTACATGTATTTATAGAAAGAGGAATCTACATTGGTTTCTAAAGCTATGGCCTTTGAATAGCAATATTATTTCTACCATAGAAGACTCTATTAGTCTATTTAAAAGTAGTCAATAGAATCTTCTGTTTATTGATATATTCAGTAATTGTGGATACTCCTTTTTCCCCAATTTAAAAAAAATATTGAGGTAACATTAGTTAAT
>NW_005370908.1:2259793-2274656 GCF_000412655.1 Myotis brandtii | reverse complement strand
ATCTCATCAAGTTTCTTCATGACTGTTATTCTGAACTTTTATCATTTAGATCACAATCTTGTTAATTAATTTTATTCCTGAGCTCATTGAACTGGCTTTCTGAGTTTTCTTGTATCTCATCAAGTTTCTTCATGACTGTTATTTTGAACTTTTTATCATTTAGATCACAATCTTCCATGACTTTGAGTTTTGCTTCTGAAAAATTATCATTTTCTTTCTGTGTTACCATGTTACTTTGGTTGTTCATGGTGCTAGGTGGTTTGTTTCTCTGCTGATGCATTTGAAGTAGTGAACTCGTTCCTTATTTAGGTACCTTTTTATTGTATTTATTGTAACAATGTAGCAAGTTGATCATTAGAGGTCTTTATTTGTTTGTTTTCCAGTAGATGGTGGTATAGCTCAATTTTTTGGTTTCTCTTACCTGAGTTACTAACTGCTCTGTAATCATGGTTGATGATGTACTTGAGGTCCTGGGAGTCACCACCTGGGTGAATGGGGTGAGTCTCCCTGCTGTGTCTGTTTCACCTGGGTCTCAGGGCACCATCACTGGGGTGGAAGGATTGGCAGGTTGTGAAGAGCCAGGTTCACAATACTGCCGTGCTATTACCTGGCTCTCTATGGCCACTGGGACCCTTGTGCTATAGTTGGAAAACCATAGGCTTATCTCCGCTGCTACCAGGCTTCTGAAGTTGGTGGAGGGAGCTGGATTCTTGGATGCTGATACTGCTTCTTCCCCTCCATTGTTCCATAGTGTGGGGACCACACCCTGACTCCTCCATTGCTTCCTGGTGAGCTGGGGCTGTGGCCTCAGCCACAGCATCCAGAAACCAAGTCTATGGGCACCATCCCTGCGCTTCCTTTTGTCCTGCCTCCCCTATGTTCCAATACACCCACCTTTAGATGTACCAATGTCTGAAACTCTCTGGTGTGCCAGTGTGTTTAGCAAAGGAAACTTTGTTGGGTCAATTGATATACAGTTAGTTGTAGGTTTGAGGGGAGAGCCGAAGGGTCTTCTCAACAGATGCTGTCATTACCAATACTCATCTTAAATTTCAACTCTTTGGAATATAAAAAGGAGGTGACATAGTTTGTTAACTAAAGAAGTGTACACTGTTGGTGGAGAAGCACAGTCCTAACCAAAACTCATTGACTGATTGATAATTATTTTCTGAATTCATTATTGCTGAGAAAATTAATTATTTTGGATGTATATTGTGTGTATGCAGTAAATATTTCTGAATTTAAAACAGAGAGGCATATCCTAAATACCCTAATATAAGTTTGCCAGATAAAATATAGAACTCAATTTAACTGTTTTGTATTTTTATTTGCTAAATCTTTCAACCCTTCTCTTATCTCCTGCCAGCTGCCTCTCCCAGTGATTACAACTAGTGAGTAGAGTGCTCCAGTCAAAAACCCAATGAGATAAGGATCTAACATAAGCCATTATTATAACGGACAGATACTGAATATCTAGTGCTGAGAAACACACAACTGAATGGATAACTCATTACTCTGCTTTACCCTAATTTGAATCTTACTTAATTCTCCTATGTTCCGGCTAGGAAATATTTTGGTTCAAAAGTATATGTTTCATTAAATCCTCTTATGCTTTTAGTTTCTGATTTCTATCATAAGAACCACAAATGGCCAAGACTTGAGTTTAATATAAAATATTTTAAAGATAAATCTTGGGTCCCCTCTTTAATTATAAAAATTGTGACCATTATGTAGCTAATCTTGCATGTACAAAATATTCAGTGCTTTAATTAGACTTACTTAAGTGTTAAAGGAAGCAACAGGCCTGCAATTGCCCGGACACTAATAGTACATAATATAGCCAATTGCAAACAGCAGTCTAATTTGTTGATTTCAAGTGAGGTGTAATTATATTGCTTCATTTGCTGAGCAAATCATATGAGAGTTTCTCTAAATCAGCCTGATTGTGTAATGAAGAGCTAATTACAAACAGCAGTGTTCTTGCAGCAAATTTATTGTAAGTGCTAATGCCAGGTTGGCTCCATTGTGACAATGGCTCATTAGTACATTAACAAAAGCAACTGTAGGAAAGTGCCCAAAGCAGGGCTTCTGGTCTCTCAGTTTCAGAAGGCTGCAGTGATTACATCCTTCAACATGTAATTACTAAGAAAATGGCGTTTGATTTGGGTTTTGGCAAATTTTTAAAAAGAACTAAAAGACATTTTTAGAGCAAAACAAAATGGTTCGGAAGCCTTCTTGTCAGGCTTAATGTGTGCTTCATTATACCAGGTGTGACCTGGAAACCTCAAACCTAATTTCACAAGAAGCTCTTTGCTAGGCCATTCTTGACAATTGAATTCCAACATTTCATCATCCAAATGGAATCCCTGCCTTTAGAAATAATTATGTGTGAGTGTGTATATAGGTGAATGCATACACACGCATATACACATACACACATACAGGGTGGGCAAAAGTAGGTTGTGAGTACGTGAAACACAGATCTTATTCTTGTATTATTATTTATTAATTATTGTATTATTTTTCATACGAACAACTATAAACCTACTTTTGCCCCACCATGTATATAGGTACACACACACACACACACACACATTTCCTTCCTTGGCACTAAAGTGATAGGAGTAAATGAAGTTCTTGCAAGGTAAATAGCAGTCAGTAACCACAGATAGCTCCATGTTACCTTGCATCCTAGTGTCTAGAGAAGGTTTTATCTTCAAATTAAAAAGGAAATACTTAAGCCTTGTGCTTGGAAAAAGCCCCAGCCCATAGAACCCCAACCCGTACAGCTGGGTTTTATAAAATGATCCGTTCCATTGGGTGCTGTGGTCCTAAAATGGTCATTATGCAATTTCGCCAACCCCACAATACCTGTACCTTTAGAATACCCCCAACTGTTCATTCATCTCTTCCTTTTATTGATTTCATTGATTATCACAAAGTTTTTTTTTCGGTTCTTAGTCTAAAATGGAGCTTTAAGATGCAGATTTTCTAGAATCACTAATAGTTCAGTACATTCTTTTAAGAATTTTTGATATGACATTAATGGAAAATCCTTCCTCCCAAAGATGATGGTAGCACTACGTCTATAAGCAATGTTATATTTGTCAATTTTTAAAACACTGTCACATATATTTTCTAAATTGGTGTCATTGGGTTTTGAGTTGCTATATATAAAATTCCCTTAGCAAATCTAAATGTATTCTTACTTATCTCCAAACACTTTTATTATATTTCTTGAAAAAGGAAATCATAGAAAAATGCAGTTAACTAATTGGTATGAGTACCTTAATAAAGAATTAAAATATTGTCTTAAATAGATTCTAGTAGATAAATTATTTTAAAAGTATATGGATACTAACTAGAAAATTTAGGTAAAACATATATGAATGATATTTGTATGTACAGATTTAAATCATACTCATTTTCCCATTTGAGCTAGGAATTTAGTTCATTAGCAAACAAAAAAATACCATCTTCAAGAGAAAAGGTACGAGAGTTGAATAAATACCAGATTCACATTCCCTATTTCTTAAATCCTAACTGTAAAACTGTTTTCTTTTTTAAAATTATAGCTCAGACACCTGAGAAAGTTTTATAGATGATGAAAGTGAGAAACAAGGTGGAAAAGTTGTATGCACAAGTTCTTAGAACTAATTAAATAACAGAACAGATTGGAAGTACTTATTTTCCTACTGCCAGTTCACTACTCTTCGTTTACTAAGCTCAGTTTGTCATACATTGTGGCGTCTATCCAATTATACATCTTATATTATTTTGTGTTTATATATGTGGATGAACATGCCAGTTTATGTTGTTCCCTATCCCATCCCGATAGCCTAGAGAATCATCTGGTATCATTATCTTTTCTGAAAGTTACTTTAAGTAGGTCGGTTTTATTTATAATCTGTGTGTTTACATTTTTATCGTTGCATGTCCATTACAACAACAGTTATGGGGTTCTCAGTATCTTGGAGGGTCATCTAAAATGCACATCATTGGATTCTACAGTTGTAGGCCCTATTCTATTCATAATTGCACTTTATCATTGCTCGGTAGTCATCGTTCTAGTCAGCCTTTTCATTATCATGGTTATAATTACTTATAATGTTATCCAATATGAACTTTATAAGATCAATATTTCAATTTAGGTTATGAGCAGGAAAATCAAGTGAGTGACAGCAGACCAATGATGAATGCTTTGGTCCAAATAGAAAACGTTAATGCAGAAATCATGGCAATGAAGTAAGCCAAACTAAGTGATAAAAAATTCATGAGGATGCAAAATTATTCAGGCATGTGGCAGATTCTGTGGCAACAATGCCACAAACTTATATTAATGTCTACTATGTGCAAATGTAGCATTTCTTTCACAGGCATTACTGTCATTTCATATATCAAATGCTTCACTGCTTTGATTTGTTTGGAATCTATTTGAATAATTCTTTGTAAGATATTGAACTTCACATTGGGGAAAAGGATCAATCATTGTATAATGAATTCACTTTTGGATTATGTCTACACAACAAAACATAAAATGAGTATTTGCTTTATTTGATGATTCAGACACAAGGTCCATTGACTTTGTGGGCTGAATGATTATACTTGAGTTTATTAAGAGTCTAAAGTAACCATATTCATTATGAAAACATATATCACATTTGTTCTATGTAGAATTAGTCTCAATAAAGAGAAAATGGAATTGAATGTCTTGCCAAACTCTATACAATAGCTTTACTACCCTATAATTTACCAGCAGTAGGTAGCATAGAAATGTGAATTTTTTCTTCAAGATTACTATGTGGAATAAAGAATTGAATCTTTATTCTATGAACAATAATTTGAAAATAAATTATATTGCTAAACATTTAAAAAGGATTACTGAAACTGTGGAAAATATATAGGAAGCCATGTTAGAAAATTTTACTTCTTGTTCCTAATACATAAATTATGGGCAGTTTTTTCTCCCTGTTTTTGTTACAGTATTTTGGGATTTAGGTAAAATACCACTGTGAGAATGTTTCTTGGCACCCTTTATTTTTATTGAACCGTGAACTTGAAAGTCAATCATAAAATATTATTATGTGTGAATAGTGGAAATGTATTCCATTAGAACAAAAACTTTGTATTCAGAATCCATTTCAGTGCTGTCATTTGTCTTCTATATGAATTTTTATCTAAAATAGGAATGATAGTACACTTAGTCTGTTATTTTTATACCTGTACCTATACTTATATCTGTACAGATAAGCTATAGCATATGACACAAGATGGATATATTGAGAATGAAAAAGGCCTATGCTTGAGATTTAAATGAGTCCTAAGCCTTTTAATTTAAAGGGGTATTGAGTATTTTTCAGTTCTAAAATATTTTATTAAGAGAAGGAGTCTTTCAACCATAGTATTTCTAGTTGAAAAGAAAATAATACTTCAAAATAACAATGATCATAAATATCCTTATGTGATTATCAGCTACATTTCTCAGTAACTCTTTTAAAAAACAATGTCCTTCAATAGAAGACTAAGCCAATATTTGATGTAATAATGGGCAATTTAGATTTCAACTGAGACATACCAATTAATAAACAGTTATTATAGATGCTACTATAAACCACAGATATACAGAGTTTAGTATAGATTTTATAAGACCCTCATTATCAATATATGCCTCAAAGAATTTAAATAACTAGAAATACTTATTAGACTTGATCACAAAATGTCTAATTTCTTTTTCCAGGCATACTTGTATACTACTTATATAAAACAATATTTTGATTTAGAGATTGTTAACCTCTATCTGATATTGTCTAGTATTACATGAGTTGGCGTTTGATGTTACTCTAATAAACTTACAATTGCAAGGCATGTAGTTCTGAATTTGAAAGGCTTTGATCTTTTTTAATATGAAAATTGATGACTTCTCAAATGATACACTACTAATGAGAATATTTTAGTGAGGGAAAGTTATTTTAAAATACAAAGTAGAAAAGTTTTATTTGATGGTGTGTTCTATATTTCCATACACATTTTCTGATATTGGCATTTAAAACTAAGACAATGATTAACAACTTATTTAGATATAGGTAAATTGATTAATATATTTAAATGTGTTTATATTCCGTAGCTTGACTTGCAGCCATCATCATCCTTTGTTTATCAATTCAGGATAGCCAGGTCTGACTTTGAACTGAAAAAAGGGATGCTAACATTTGTGGAGCATCTGTTATGTGCTAAGCACTGTGCTAGATGCTTTTTTATAGATTATTTTGATGAACCTACATGCTTACCCTATAAAGTTGGTGGAATAAAAGTCTTAAAAAGACTTGACATCTTGTTCAATACAATGGTTGTAAATCTGAGGAGATAAAAATTTCCAAATGCTTCTTTTACATATTAGGCTAATTACTCTGGAATACCCACAAGAATCAACCTTTATGCATTAAGAACAAAAACAAAGAAACAAAATGCAATGAAATTTTATTAAAAATAAAATAAAATTTATCTTCATTAATTTTTTTAAAATATATTTTTATTGATTTTTTACAGAGAGGAAGGGAGAGGAATAGAGAGTTAGAAACATTGATGAGAGAGAAACATCGATCAGCTGCCTCCTGCACACCTCCTACTGGGGATGTGCCCGCAACCAAGGTACATGCCCTTGACCGAAATCGAACCTGGGACCCTTCAGTCCGCAGACCCACGCTCTATCCACTGAGCCAAACCGGTTAGGGCTATCTTCATGAATTTTATATTTTTCCTAGGAACATTGTTGTGCCATAAAGCTTATTTTATTATCTAGTTTTAGATTAAATAAAACCTATTTTTATTTTTTCAATTGTGATAAATTATATATAACATAAAATTTACAATCTTAACCATTCTTAAGTCTACAATTCAGTAGAGTTAATTACAGTACATGCACATTTTTGTGCACCTAATCTTCAGAACTCTATTGTGTAATTTTTAAATTTAATATCTGAATAAAAATAAGTTTGGAAAATAAAATGTTGATTATTGCTCCTCAAATGTTTCTTAAAATATTATAGATCTTTAGATGAGGCAAGAGACACAAAAGCGCTATGTACTGTAAGATTTAGTTTGTGACATTGACATTATATAGGAAGTATGACTTGCTAATTAGCTTACTGCCTTCAGGTATGAATGAGCCATCTCTTATTGTCTGCAAAGTTGGTCAGTGGAATGATTTCCTAATGAAAAGTTAATAGAAATTTAACTTTTCTTGTTTGGCCCCCTAAAGTGATCTCCATAAACAACAAAAACAAGAAAAAAACAGACAAATGCGTCTTGTTTTTGATTTTACTTTTGTATGTAAGGAAACTCAAACATCATCAGTTAATTGTATGGTTGTTTTTTTTATTGGCTCTTTTATTTCTCACTCATACTAACAAAGTCTATAGGAAATAAAATATCTTTATTATAATATAACGGCACAGCAGCCATCCCATTTATTATGGAACTAAATAAACTAAAGAGTGGCTTTTTATCTTGGACAAAGAGAGCCACATTTGCAGAGACCCTGGGGTTTGAAAGGTCAGAGGTTGTGTAAATTCACTCACTAATTCTTGATTAAATTAACTGTGCCCTCCTAAAACTTCCTTGAATTGAAGGAAAGCCGATTTAATTTTTTCAGATTTTTAATTATTCATCTTTAATATGTGAATATGAATATGTTTAGTCAGCAAACATGAATGTATATCTGCTGATGAAGTAGTTCCTTTTAGACCACAGGGATTTTAATGTAGTAAGGCATTGGTGAAGATTTATATAGGCATAACGATGGCGCATGCTCTTATTATGGAGTTTGATACATGACTCTTTACTAAAGAAGAGAAACTCATGATTAAATCAGCTGGTGTGGCTGATGTCATAAACCACTAATGCAGAGTTAGAATAGTTTATAAATATCATAGAAAACTGTTAATGCAATTTCCACATTTGTATGTAGTTGGAATCTGGTTGGAGCCTTCAAAATAAACTCCAAATGAGTCATTTATTTGAGCTTGGGTAATGATAATCATGACTAAATTCCCCCACCTGAAAAAGATTTTCAGTGAAATTGTCTTTCATATATTCTATGCAAGAGCATAGATTTGAAAGTAGATGATGATGGGCACGCTTAAATTTACCAGTGCCTCCTGGTTTTTTGTGTTTTTTTTTTTCACATTTATAGCACATATTGAAAAAAAATGGACAGTATATTGGAGTACACAGAGGAGGCTTTTTTTTTTTCACGTAGTAGAGACTCCAATGGTCCTGAGGACTGAAGGGACACAATCTTGGCTCACCTGCAACCTGCCTGGGCCGCCACAGCGGCTATAGGATATGAATTGAGAAGCCCTGAAACTCATAGAGCTTTCATCTATTCAGTCAACATGTACTTACCGAATACCTACTATGTGCCAGTTGCTTTCTGTGGATGTAATAGTTAAAAAAAAGTGAACAAAAAGCCATGCCTTCCTGGAGCTTTTATCCTGAAGAGGAGATAGAAACTGAACAAGTTAAATAAGGAAAATAGAGCGTGTTACATGGTGACACTATTAAAAAAGAAAAAGAAAAACAAGGAGTGGAGAATTTGAAATAAATTTGTGATTATGACATTAGGGCCAGGCCTCACAGAAAAGTAAGTTTTTTAGTAAAACTTGGAAGAAGTGAAAAGGCTAATTGCCTGTCATCCTGGTTTTGTGAAAGAACATTGTGAATGCAAGTTCTCTGCGGTATCCTCTGAGAGAGTCAGAGAATATATTATTTTTCATGAGAAATTCATAAACATATGAATTTATATGTAATGAAGCACAAGAAGAATATAAAAGAAAGAATATTTTTTTCTTTACCTGTAACTTAGAAAATAACCTTCTAATACCTTTTCAGATGGATAGCTAAAATGGAATCTGTTTTCTAGAAGTCATACACCTACAGGAGTCAGAAGACAGACCCTCAACCTCATCCAGAAGATGCAATCCGTTAGCATAGACCAAATAACTCATCTCAGCACCTAGTAGGGCAACAAATTCCCCAAATAATTATTTTTTTATTCTGGGCGAGTCTATTTTGAAGAAGTACTATTGATACTTGGCTCTGTTGACTAATGAGTTTGCTGACCACTGGTATAGACCAAATAACTCAAGCATCATCTCAGCACATAGTAGGGCAACAAATTCCCCAAATATATATATATTTTTTTTATCAAATGCAGAGTAAGAGATGAGGCGGGAACTGCCTTTTGCACTGTCTGTAGAGGAAAAACAGTCAGAAAAGCTCCTATCTGTGTTTCTGAGCCTTACAGCACCAAAATCAGGTTGGCCCTCCAGGGTTAAACCTTGTATTCTGAAAAGTTTAACTTTGAGAGAGCAGGCCCACTTTTGTCTAGTTAGTCTTGACAAGGCTAAGTATGGCTGTTTTATCCCAAATCATCCCTAAGAAACCGAGCAGGGCTTATACCAGCATCATCATTAGTGGAAACAACAGAAATCATAGCCGAAGCATGTCATGCTGAACATAAATAATGCTTAATGATTCTGCAAAGTTGCTACAGCATGAGCAAATCTAATGAGCCATTGCCTTTGGAAGCCAAGCCAGTGTTGCCATGGAGCTTAACTGATCAAAACAGAGAAATGGGGATTATGCCAGTCTTCTCTGGACACTGGTGGTGTGCATGGTGGCCATTTACAAATCAACAGTACTTCCAGTGGCAGTGGGGGAAACCTCTAACCTCTGCACTTGATTATGGTGTCAAAGTCATGAGGGAAAGTCAGCATGTCTGGCTCCTGCCACACGCAAGGAAGTTCCCAGATACTCCTGGACAAATCCAGAAAAAGGGTGGGGTAAAGGCGAGAAAACTAGGAATATCTCCCTGCTAGTTCGAATAGATGAGTGTATAAGCATTGTACTTTCAGATCTGAATGTATAATTTACATGACAAATTGCTTACAGAAATACTCAAATTACATATGTAGTAGACAATTAATAAATGTCAATTAATTGAGTCTGACATATTTTGCAGTTCTGATCAAGGTTTATAAAATGCCTTAAAAATAATATCACATTTGCAAGCTACTTTAAAATTAAATTTTAAGGTACTAATGTCACTAAAAAGTTAAATAAGAAAGTGACAAAACATTACAATATTTGATTGTGTTATGATATTATAAAATGAGCTAAACTGCCTTGTCCCATGATAATCTTAGGCTGGCTTTCTTTCTTTCTTTCTTTCTTTCTTTCTTTCTTTCTTTCTTTCTTTCTTTCTTTCTTTCTTTCGACATATTAGTATAGTTATTTAATGTCAATGAGGTAGCCAACCTCTCAAATGGCTCCCAATAATCCCCGCCTCCTAGAATTCATACCCCTGGCTGATATCCTGCCACATTGTACCAGGATTGGTCTGCGTGACCAATAGTATAAAGCAGAAGTCAAATGTGTCACCTCAAAGATAAAGTTACCAAGATTTTGGCTTCCATCATGGGTTCCTGGCACTCTGGCGCTCGTGCTTCTCTCTCCCTCTCTCCCTCTCTCCCTCTCTCCCTCTTTCTCTTTCTCTCCTCATTTGCTCTTGAAGAACTCAGCTTTCATGTTGGGAGCAGCCCTTCCTTGAAGCCCACTTGGTGAGAAACTGAGGTCTCCAGCCAACAAGCATATAAGTGGGTTTGGAAGTGAATCCTTTTAATCCCTGGGCAAGCTTATGATGTCTGTATTCCAAATAACATTTCAGTTTCCACCTCATGAGAGACTCTGAGCCAGAACTGCCCACCCTAGCCATTCCGCATTATCAGCATAGGAGACAATAAATGTTTGTTGTTTTGAACTTTTAAATTTTGGGAGAATGTCTTATGCAGCAATAGAGACTTAATACAATTATTTACTATAAAAATTAATCTCCATTCTCAGTAAATTTCACATAAAAAAAGTTTAATCTTCACTCATACAATGTTCATTGCAGATACATTCCTGGTTGGGCAGCTCCTAGGTAGCTGGGACCGCAGTGGTGACTCCAAGATTCAGGATCCTCACCTGGTGTCTAGTGACACCACCATCCTGTGGCTTTAAAGTCACCTGATGTCAACAATAGAAGTCTAGTAGCAGACAGAGAATAGGGAAAGAGAATGGGAAATATATTATGGGAAGGCTAGGCTTAGAGATGGCATAACTTTCTTCTGCCCACAACCCATACACCGCAGTTACAGCACCCAAGTTAAATGCAGATTAACAGTGGGATTGATGAACATGTATCATTATCTCTGTTATCTTTATTACTAACAAATTGGGACAAAGTTAGTAACTACCAAGATAGCATCTGAGTAATCTGAAAAGGTGTCACACACAGATTTTGTCAGTTTCCGGGGACCATATTACATGGGCTGTGTCAGTCATTTCCTAAAAACATCTCTAAATGAAGAAATATAGTCAAATAAAAAGTTTTTATGGGAAGTTAAAGTAAATTAAATGTGAACAAAGCAGCAGAAACATGCCATTTTGACATTAAGACGTGCTAATCTGAAGGCAAGCAGACATGTTTGCTAACACATCGAAAGTTAAATGCCATAATTTTTAAAACATCACTGAATACCCCTTAAATATAAAAAGAAATGCAAATGCAGGCTCTGAAATATAGTCATTTACAAAGAAGACTGATTCAGAATGTGATACATTTTAATTACTATAATAATACATAACATTAGGAAATGATGGTATAATAAAATCTAGGAATATGTTTGTCAAATTCCAGAAATTCATTAGACTCTTAGTTAAGGAGCTTTGCAGTGGTATTCTACAGCCTAGTTTGAAAATATCTTAGTAGCTAAACTTTCCTTTCCCAGAATGAATATACGGGCACAATGTAAAATCAATAATACAAGTATGTTACAACAGTTTAAATCTTTAGGACTAGGCAGAAAATACCTTTTCACTTGTAAATTCCCTAAATCATTTGTTCTATGGCCTCACAATTCTTACAGACAGAATTTGGAAAATACATCAGTTAAGATTACCGTTGAGAGCAAGTAACTGAAAATCCAACTTCATAGTCTTAAATGCGTTATTTGTTCATCTCACAAAATCAGAAGGGAGGCGGACTATTCATGTTAAGCTGAAACCTGTAGACTTTTCTAGCTTTTGCCTGATGCTGGCTGTCTCAAGGTCGCACAATGGCCCTTCCAGCTCTAGAAATAGAGTCACATTCACCGCAGGAAGATGGAGAAGAAAGAAGCTGTGCCTGTCATTTCAAATCTTTTATCAGGGAAGAAATGCTTTTCAGAGGTCTCTCCATCCCCGACCTCCACAGACTTCCATTTATGTCTCATTAGCCCAGACTGAGTCACATAGCTATTCAGAGCTGAGGCAGGCTGGCAAGGCAAAAGCAGGGAAATCCTGATTGACTTCAACAGAGTTCTTCACCTGGGGCCGGGTTTCTGCCACCCTGAATCAGAGTAAGTTCTGTTACGCCGAAGAAAAGGAGAGAAAAGATCCTGGGTAGGCAACTCTGAATATCTACCACAGTAGACACTCGACGACATACGACGACATACGTAGCTTCGCCTCATTTGCAGCATCCTGATTTTGAATTGCATTTACATGCTGGCAACTAATATCATGACATTTCCCTGGAGGCAGTGTTCACGTAAAAATTGGGTCTAGCAATGTGTGTAACACTTGAAAGCAATTGTTCATAAGCATATGCCATGATAACAAATATTCCCTTGAAGGTTTTCAGAAAAAAAAAAATGAGAAGAGATACAGATGGAGCTGTTTTACAGCCAAGTGTATTTTCAGGTGGCAGCCTGAAGTGAGATTAGGGCCAGGAATTAGGGCTTTTACTGAGAGCAAATGTGCATGTGCTAGTAACTCTACCTGACATGAAAGGGAGTCATTTATTTTCTTTGCATTAATATTTCTTGCTATCTGTGAACCTGGAATAGCATTTCTACTCTTATAGAGATTATATAGATTACTTAAAAGAAAAAGCGCTCTATGTTTCCAAAGGGCTTAGTAAATCGCATCCGTTAAATCGCTATTGGTTTGTTGGACTCATCAGAAAAATTCCAATGGTATTTTTTTAAGGTCCATTTTCAATTTATCTTTATTTCCTGATCGTTCTACAACTTTCTAACAATATGAAGAATGAGTCTTTTTTTTTTCATCTTCTGCACAAAACGTAGAGACTTTATCTCCATAAATTTCCTGAGCTGTAAAGCAACTTTATGAACCTGTTTGTTTAGACACTGAATCACAGAAAAGTTCTATATCTTACAAAAGCATCGGATAATTTATGGGGTAGTTAAAATGTTTGTTTTTATGATTTCATTTTTTAAAATTTATCTAAATTTCTGCTTTCTTCTCTGTCCATGAATTAAAATATAAAACTGAAAAACCCAAACTAGTGGTCATAATATATGGATTTAATAATGCCTTTTTCATAATGATAATTTATTAGCTCTTTAAACTTAGAAAGTCACTTAAAAATCTCTGGACCTCAACTTTCTCACTTAGAAAAATAAGGATCATGCTATCTTCCCCACTCTGCACACAGAATCTCCCTAATCTAAAATGTGTCAATAAATTTCCCAAATTGTATATATTTCCAATTTGTATGTATGTCAGGATGCAAATTTGATATAATTATAAAGTGATTTAGACCTCTAAACCTAGTATGTTCCATGTAATAAAAGACTTTGATCTGGGATGCTAAATATTTATCATAGACTTTCTTTCAAGATAGAATGAAATATAATTTGGTTTGGGTTTTCTAGTGTATGTTATGCACAAGAGTGAACTGTAGGCAGCACACTAAATTCTTTGTAAATGTGAGACATTTATTAAAAACTAGGAAAGCATAGAAAATTGAATTCCAAAACTAAAAATAAGTTAACATTGCTTGATATGCTTTATTCCCATGTCGTTTCATATCTGGTTTAGGTACACCTACCAGGAGTTCCATCTTCTTTGCTCAATTTGAGAGAGTAGATTGGCATAATTGCATAAAGAAGCATGGAATAGGAAAAATACCTTCCCGCCTTGAATTCGTATTCAAAGAAACAATAGAGTATCTATGAATAATAAGGCAAGAATTCAGGAGAAATGAATAAAGAAAATATTTTTGTTTCTTTTTGCATTATGTTTTTCAGCGTATTAAGTATCTAAAAATTTTATTTCTCCTCATATGTTATTAGCCCTCTCCACATAGTGAGCTAGAGACTTTAGGAAAATCTAAAGAGTATTTGGTGAGCACTCTGATTACTGCTGTAGTCTACCCATTTATGTAATACATATCCATTTACTACTATTCTCCCACACATAGAAAGCTCTCAATATCTCCCCACTAAGCTAACCCAACAAAATACCCACCCCCACAACTAGCTCAAAGTTTAAGATCTTTGTGTAGTGCATTGTTCTTTTCTCCTTTATGTTTAGACTAGAGGCCTGGTGCACAAAATCATGCACTTGTGAGGGGTCCCTCAGCCTGGCCTAGCCTTCTCGCAGTCCGGGAGCCCTGGGGGGATGTCCGACTGATGGCTTAGTGGGCCTAAGCCCTCAGTCGGACATCCTTAGCATTGCCACGGAGGTAGGAGAGGCTCCCACCACTGCCGCTGTCCTCGTCCTGTGGGAGCACACTGACCACCAGGGGGCAGCTCCTGCATTGAATGTCTGCCCCCTGGTGGTCAGCACGCATCATAGTGACCGGTCATTCTACCATTTAGTCATTTGCATATTAGCCTTTTATTATGTAGGACTAGAAGCCCATTGCACAAAGATTCACGCAATAGACCTTCCTTCCGTCCCCTGGCTGCCAGCACTGGTTTTCCTCTGGCACCCAGGACCCAGGCCTTTGGTCCAGCTGCAGTGGAGAAGCCAA
>NW_005370908.1:2245969-2259694 GCF_000412655.1 Myotis brandtii | reverse complement strand
AGGCTTGGCTTCTCCACTGCGGCCACAGCGAAGAAGCCAAGCCTCTTCAGTCTTCAGTCTGCAGTCTTCACTCTGACCAGAGCCTTCAGTCTTTGCTCCGCACCTGTGTATGCAAATTAACTGCCATCTTTGTTGGGTTAATTTGCATAGTCGCTCTGATTTGGTTGGTGGGTGTAGTGGAGTGACATCAATTTGCATGTTTCTCTTTTATTAGTGTAGATACGCTGTAGATGAGGCTCCCTAGAACCATAAGAAATGCAAAAAATTCACTGTTAACTCATTCTCAAATTGCCCCCACTTAAAACCAAATTGTTCCCCCCTGTGGGGTGTGTGCTGCACCTTGGGAACCACTGGGCTTGACACTTTTGTTCTCTGAGCTTCATTTCTGAATACATATGCATGTACCATGGAAATTGTAATCTCTTCTCCACCTAACTCACTGGGTTGTCATGAGGAGGTTCTGAGCTAATAAACCTAGAAATGTTTCATCAAGTAAGTGATGTCTAAATGAGAAGGGATTGTTATTTTTAAGCCCACGGGTACCCTCGCAGGTAGCAGGTGCTGATTAGGGGAGGAGGGCATGATTGTTTCCTGAGACTGTAGCTATGGAAGCTTTGCAGAGGGTTCCGGAGGCCTTGAAGGGGCAGGCTCTGGCCAGCAGCCCTGTAGTGGTGGTCATCCCTGGAGGCGCTGGTGGGGGGCAGGGCACTAGGGGGATGCTAGGGGGGCAGCGAGGCCAAAGGGGGAGTAACTGTCAAACCTTCCCGCTTGGCGCCATTCTGCAAATTGTACGTGGCTGTTTTGCAGCTGTACCTGCTCAGGACGGGGCTGCAATCTCCTGGAGCGGGGTGGGTGCTGGGCCAGGGTGTAGCCAGGCGAGGTAGAAGGGCAGGTTTAGCCGAGCCCCCAGCGACGATCAGTGTGCTTCCGCTGCGGAGATGGCACTGCTGCTGTCAGGGGGAAGGGTCTGACCCTGGGGGGCCACTCAGGCCTGCCTCCACCCAAGTCTGGAGTTGTATGGAGGAGAGGCATGCCTGGGCCCAGGCCGTGGGCCCTGGGTGCCTCATGGGCGCTGACAGGTGGTCGCCAGTGTGCTGTTGTTGTGGGCGTCCCTGCAGGGGTGGCAGGGGAAGAGATCGGGAGTCGGAGGTGAGGGCTGCATCTACCCCCGAGGCTGGGTCTTCTCCCCGTCCAGTCAGCCTCCCCATCCCCCGGGGAGTGTGGGGGCTGGGATAGGGTGTCTGTCCATCCCCTCAGGGGTGCGGGGGCTGAGGTAGGGTGTCCGTGCAGGGGGATTGGAAGAGCTCCCCGTGGCTGCTTCCTCTTCCTTCTTTGCAGTCCGGTCTCCTGTCAGGCACTCTCCTCAGCCCCCCCGGGAACTTGGCTCTGGCTGCCTGCCCCCTGCTGCACACTCAGCCTCCTGCTGGTCTGTCAATATGCAAATTGGTTGTTACAGGGACACCATAACGGACAATTAGCATATTACCTCTTTATATGTATAGATACAGTTCCTCCTGGTAGAGATTACTAAGAATTAAATAAGACAAATGATCCCCACTGAAAAATGTGAAGTTTCACACACAAAAACATAATATGCAATGGTGGAAACAAGACAGGATAGCTGAATAAGTACCATGCTCTTTACTAGCAAGGGAAACAAGGAGAGAGATGTTAGTTGCTGTTATAAACGTTGATTACTGACTAGACATTTTGGAGAACCCCCACTCTGGAGCAGTAAAAAAATTGGATTAACCCCTGATTTTTTTACTTTCTGGGATGAAGTTCTGTACCCATTATTCCTCATAGCCCCTATCCCCACATGCTGGATGAATCTCCATATTTTAGTACACTCCTTGATCACATTGGATGTTGGAGCTCTCAGTCCTGAATTGACTCATGGGAGGTTAGGGATGGTCACTGTCTTTTTGGTTTCTTTGCAAAACAAAATCAGAAGTTTAGTAGATGTCCATTTAATTTGATTTTAGACAAGTTCAATTGTCAGTAAGCATACCCAAAGTCCTTTCTTAGCAGTTCTCAAATCTTTATTTCTTTGTTAATTCAAATCTACCTCTCTCGCTTACTGAAGCTATAATGAAGCTCTCAGGTTTAGGTAGAAAGGCATTACTCATAATCTGATTTTACTCTGAGGCCCTTTAATTGAGAGGTGTGCTTGTTTGTTATTGTCTTTTTTAATTGTGTGCCACAGCATTAAAACTGAACCGTCACTTGCAATATTTTAAAATGTAAAGATATGCTTGGGTCTTTGTGCATTGAAGCCTTTTAAAACCTATCCCTTTTCCAACTTTGACTCCAATTTCCTGATCCTTCTATTCCCTTTCATGTAGGCTTGTTGACTGATTCTTTGTTTTGATACCTTGAAATCATTATCAGTAACAACTTTTATATACCTCTAAGATTCTGTTTCTAGCCTTTTTTCTCCAAAATGAACATTCCACCTTCAAAGCTATTATAGGCAACACTTGGACCAAATATTTGCTATTAGGTCATATAGCTCACCAACGTTTCATAACACAAAAACAATTTATTCACAGCCATGGCCCAAATGCGAAGGCAACACAATGTTGTTCAAGAATTTTATTAGGTTGTTACCTATTTCTATAACTGGTTACAGTACCAGTTATACAATTAGCCCCAAAATCTCAGTAGCACATCACACTAAACATTTTGTTTTGTCTTGATGTTACATGTTCAACACAGCTCAGTGAGGGATTCTATTCGACATAATCCTCAGAAATCCAGTCTGATGGAAGTGCCACAATCTTGTGATACCGTGTGGCCCCTGGGTTAAATGCTCATGCCTCATTGCCCAGAACTGGTTATATGGCCAAACATGAAAGGTACTCTATTAAAGAATGGGACACTCATAGAATAAATATTTTGTGAGCACTTGTCTTTGCCATATTCACCTAAATCACTCTTTGAGACTCTGAAAATACATCTACATGTATATATATATAAAACCCTAATATGCAAATAGACCGAATGGTGGAACAACTGAACAACCGAACAACCAGTCGCTATGACGTGCGCTGACCACCAGGGGGTGTGCACGGAACATGGCGGGCATCGGCAGCAGGTGGCAGAGCGCGGCACATAGCAGGCATTGGCCACAGCATGCCGGTCGCTGTCATCAGGGCGAGCCTCTGGTGGTTACTGAAAATTCTTTGCTCCTGCATGCCATGGTCCTGCCCGGGGCTTGTACCTGCTGCCGGAGTCATCAGCGGGTGGGAGCAGCAGCTGCCAGCCCCAATCGCCCCTGGGGCTTCTCCACCTCATCCTACTCCTGAGGAGTGATCGGGGCTGGCAGCTGCCTCTCGCATCCACTGCCAGCAGGGCCCCACTCGTGCCTGCAGCCAGTGCCTGGCACTAGTCCCAATCACTCAGCGCCATCATTGGGTGAGAGCAGCGGCTGCCAGCCCCAAACACCCCTGAGGGCTTCTCCACCTCCCCCTGCTCCTGAGGGTCTGTCGGGGCAGCAGCCGCCAGCTCGCACCTGCTGTTGGTGCCGGCCCCAATCATTCTGTGCCATCAGTGAGTGCGAGAGGGGCAGGCGCTGTCAGTGCATGGGAGTGGCGGAGGTGGGAGCAGGGCTGCAGGCAGAGAGGGGACAAGGCAGGAAGGGCTGGGCAGGGGCGGGGAGGATGGGCTGAGACCCACCCCTGTGCCCACAGCAGCTTTGAAGCCCATAGTTCCTATCAAGGTACAGGAATTCGTGCACTGGGCCCCTAGTAGAAATATAATTCTGTAAACACTCAAATAATTTTAAAAATATTTTCAGATGTTTAGAATAGAGTCTCGATAACACAATATAGGAATAAGTGAATAAATTATCTTAATTATAGTAGATCCCACTAACACCTCTAGCTTCAGTTAATTTCAAATCAAGAAAAGACAGTTGAATTTCTGAATTGTCAAAGAGTAGCAGCCTACAAAACTGATCCAAATGGAGTCTAACTTTTAAAAGGATTGTGGTTTACATCTAGACATGTGTATCTGTCATATGTACTATGTAAAAATAGTACAATAAGATTTTAATTTAATGTGGTTTTAGGAGAGAGAAACTAATAAAAATGGTCATTATTGTACTGTTTTTCACTCCTTATGTATTTAAGAATACATATTTGTAAATTAAGTGTGAAAAGTCCAAGTTTTTTCATAACAGCTAAAATCAAGGACGTTTATATGTGTCAAGCACAGTTTTTTAAAATTTCCTTTTACTGTTAGTTTTTATTGATGTAAATTTAAAAATTAGCCCTAGCCAGTTTTGCTCTGTGGATAGAGCACTGGCCCTCAAACTGAAGGGTCATAGGCTCAATTCTGGTCAAGGACATGTACTTTGATTTCAGGCTCAATTCCTGGCCTTGGTCTGGGCACATGTGGGAGGCAACCAATTGATGTGTCTCTCTCACATTGATGTTTCTCTCTGTCTTTCCCCTCCATTCCACTCTCTCTAAAAATCAATGGAAAAGTGTCCTCCTCGGGTGAGGATTAACAAAACAAATCAAAAAAATTAATTCACGTAGGTCTTAAATATGAAAAAAGTGCATGCAAGATTTAACTTTGGATAAAGATTCTTCCTCCTAATGAATATTTTGATTAAGGTAATAAACCTTTGAAAGTAGAGATCATTATGGTAATGTAAATGTGGTCTAAAGAGCAGCTGATGCCACCTGAGACATGACACATTTAATTTAGAGATGAGTCTCCTTCCACATTTAGTTTCTTTTTCTCATTGTTTTATTTCACTGAAATTAAAGACTTCTGTGAAAAAAGGATAATTACTTCCTAAAAATTCATAAGCTTCTGTTTTATATTCCCCCATAAAGGTCTCAATCCATGGTTTATAAGCTTATAATTGTTTGCCACCACTGCTTATAATTCCATGGATAAAAATAGCCTCAGGTAATCAATCAATAGGAAAACATTGTGTAAATCTAACTTACCATAATTGGTTTTCTATGTGACGTATATGACACAACTAGATAGCTAGGAAATATTGCCTAAACACTTGGTCATTGCTGTTTGTGTCTGATCCTCCTGCTACTTTTTCATGATCCAATGTCCTTTCCTAATAGAAAAATTATTCTTCCCAGTGCAGCAGTTCATTTTATTTCTTTGTTTTAAAGACCTACTTGACTATCCAATGAAAGCCATATGTGGTTCTCATTCCCCAAGGGAAAATATTCACAAAATCTAAGCATAAGATTTCAGTTTGTTACTAGGTCCCTGGTTAATAATCTTTTTTTAAAATATAAAGATTTTTTTTTATTTCTTTCTGTTATACTTTTTGGAATAGATGATGCTTCCTCCTTTGGGTTTAGTCATTGTCTAGATCCCTTATCTCTGTCACAAGATAATATCCTTAGATTACAGATACACTGCTCATGCAGAATCTCAAGAATTACCTAACTTTCCAAATATGATCGGTTCTTATGGCTTTCCTGTACTACCCCCCACCCCCACTCCCACACCTTACCCTCCACTCCCTTTTCCCAGGCCTGGAACTGCTTTGACCACTTAGATTGTATCTCCAGATGTATTCTATTTCTCTGCTATCAATTTTGCATTGATTTTCCAGTTCCATAAATTCACTTTGCTCCTTTCTATAAGCAGATGCTATTCCAGTGACCCAAGAAAGTGCATTCATATAACTTTTTTTACTTCAAAAGAGTAGAACTAGGGTATAAATTTAAAGAGATTTCTGGGAATCTTTTAAACCATGCTACTTTAATTCTACCAGAATAAATGTCTTGATAATGCCATTGAATTTTAGTGTGTGCATTTAATTTGAGTCTCAGGAATATGTACTGAATAATGCAACTCAATATATTTCCATTATGTGATGGAAATTACATTGTGAAAAAAATATGTAAAGCAGAAGCTCACAGTTACATTGTTCACTAAAATTTTAAAAATGATAAAATTAAAGTCTGAAAATTTGGGTTTGTGTGTTGGATTTTCCTAACATATATTTGTTCCAAACCCTAATGGGTCTGGTCTCAATTTCCTTACCTGTAAATTGATATATTGGGGTAAACAATCTCTAAAGAATTTTTTCCACCATAACTAACCAGGATACTAGAATAGTCAATATTTAACTTATGTTTTCTTTACTTGAAAAACATGAGTTAAACCAGCTTACAAAGATTCATATAGAAAAGTGAATAAATAAAACTATAAATAATAAAATGCCAATAATTCTGGCACCAGTTTTTTGTGCACAAGGAGCTAAAATAAAAGTTTTTCAAATTGAGCAGAAATATAACTAAAAATATGTAAAAACATTAAGATAAATCAAATTAAAAATAATAAAAATCCCATGCCCAGGCACAAAAAGTCTCCACTTATTTCAAGCCCCAAAGACTCTTTTTGTTAAGCATATTTTGATTTTAATAATGTTTATAAGTTCCAGGTTCACAATAGAGTCTGTGGTTTCCTAAAAAACTGCCTCTTCCCAAAAATTCATTGAAAAAATGTATTTGTGGATATTTTGTCCACAACATTAGCTGAAAGATGATTTCAAAGCCCAATTTGTTAGTTTCAAATATGGTGATATTTTCCTGATAACTCTGATCAAGGTCTTTCAAACTGAAAGAAGGATCCTTGAATGAGTAATTTTAAACTTTATGGGAAAAGACAGGAATAGAAAGCGATGTTGGGAGTAAACCAAATAATGCAGTGTTGAATGTTTTACACTAAAATAAAATAACAAATATATGATACTATTTGAATAAAATGTGATTGTTATCTTACCCATTCTACATGGGGATCACAACATATCCCCTCATTTTTTTCTGCTGCCAAGATGCCTTCTTAAGAGAATGATCATTCAGAGACCAGAAGGTCATGACAATATCATGTGTAGGGAAGAAAATGTGGGATGTGCATACATTAGGAAAAGGAATGTTCCAGGTATTGTACTAGATAACATGTACTCAAACACTGTCAGAAGCATTTGAGTGCAATTCATGCGGTTCCCTGCCCTTTTGATTTCTCCAACATTAGCTACTGAGTTTGGCATTTGGCACTTATCCCAGCCTTTCTGTATGTACTCCAGCCTTTGGAAGAAAGGATCAGGTAGAAACTTTTGTTCTATATTTTTAGCAGTTATTTTTCTTCTACTGTATAATTCCATAGCAATAATTAAAACAATAACTTTGCCTTTGATCCACAAAAAGAAAGGATCTCACTGATGCTTTAGTGAAGTCTGAGGCTTGGAGTGAGAAATTACTTGTTTGTTTCAGCCCGTTTTATTTTTTTGATGCCATTTTATAATACCTGCACAGCTTTCAGATGTAGTCAGCAGTTTCACTTAAGTGAGCATCATTAATCCCTCTCTGCTCAACAGCTGTGTAGTTCACAAATGCCTTAATCTCTTTACAACTCCAGGGAAACAGAAAATAGTAGTTATGACCCCATAACAAAGTCTCCATCATAATGAATCTAGTAATTCTTGAATGTTTTCATTATACTATGATGCAAGGGTTGAAGAAATAAATCTACATGACAAAGGAAGATGATTATGTCAATAATAGGATGTGCACAGATAATGATTTCCTATTCCCAACTCATTGTCTAGATTTATCAGCATTTGAATTCAGGGTGATTTTTTATGATAATATCCAATCTAACGGCTAAGAGGGTTATTAAAATAAAAACACAAGTAGCTGTTTTCTACAAGATTAAACACCAGTAGAAAAAAAATGCTATTTGATTTGTTACCATTCCATGGGTTTTACTTTGAAATAATTGTTCTTTTCTGCCTTGAGGATTTGGGTGCTTATGTTGTAGGTTAGTTGAGGATGGTATCGGTATACCTACAAATTCTACTAGTGTGCTGGGTGTTTATGTATTTCTGGTATAATAATTCTGTGCTTATAGATGTTCTTTAGAGACAGATGGACTCCGTATATGAGGATTGAAAAAACCCTAATATTTTATCTGATATCCTATTGATTAAAGACCAGGCTATGAAGTCAGGCAGCCTGGGCACCTCATTCTGGCCCTAACTTCTTCCAGCTACATAATTTGGTGATATTTATACTTAGCTCATAGGTATGTTGCAGGTATGAAATGTGATCATGTATGTGAGGCAATGAGCACAGTGCCTGGCATTCAAGTTATTATAGTTATGATTGATGGAATACTTACGATATTTTTATTTTAAAGACATCATGTATTTTGTAATCTCACTGCAACATTTAATCAATTTTTTGTCATTTGAGGCTTGCAATGCTTACTTTTTATAAGAATGTGAAGGTCCCATAAATTTAAGCTGATGTATATAAAAATTTCTAAAGTGTCTCTTGAATTGAGGCTTTATGAGGTCAATAAAACAAGAGTTCATAGTGTAACTGAAATTACTTTTAGAAATGAGAACTGTATTCATTGTAATAGACATCATTATGCTGCACAAAACAAAGGATATGAAGGGAGTTTTGTGTCTCTCCAGCTCCTTCATAGGAAGTCTTAGTAGTGTGGCTAAGGGACAGTTCTTTGTCCAGATCAGCTGCGACCTCAAACTGAGACATCTGTTGCTTTGTTGCCTCTGAAATTTCTTGGTTTGTTTTAAGAAATTTGTTTAAGAAAACATTTACTATCTGATTCTACTTAATTCCAGATATTCATAAGAATAAGACAGTGGCTCTGCTCTTCCAAAGTTTACAATTTTATGAAAAAAAAGAGATGTAATTTTTAATATGTCCTTGATAAAATTGTAAACATTATATATTGTGCCATTATACACTCATTTACCAAAGTCTCTACTTACCTACAATAATCTGTTCAATTGTGGGCTGTCTGTTTTACTAGATAATCGGATCGAGTTCATAATTTCCTCTGTCTATGGAGTTTTTACTGTCTATGCTTTGTGATAAATGAGGTGTTTTGTTGTTGTTTTTTTACAAAAAAAAAAAACTAATCCTGTGATAGCCTATATTGACAAGAAGATTTATCTCCTCCTTTGGGTGAGAGCTGATAAAGGGTGGTTCATAGCATATTCTTGTGCATCTCCATTAAATAAATAAATATATACATTGGAAGCACTAACTTCCAGCCTTTACTGGCAGTCACTTCATAATATAGTATACTCTACACAAGCACCACGTGGTAGTATGCACTGTATGAAGTTAAAGGATAATGCACTTTTGAAGTGATTTAGTTTATTATTGTAACCACATACACAGGTTGCAATGCATCCTTTTTGGTGACATTCTCAAGGAGCCTCAACAAGATAGTGAATTTGAATGTCCCATGTCCACTGAATGGCTCAAATTAGAAGGGGAAAATAGTAGATTTTGCAAGACAGTTTGTGAAATACTTTTACATGAAAAGAAATAACTGATATTAGTAGCTAATATAGCCAATACATAGACTAGTTATACAATATAATAAATATTGCATATGTAATTATTTGTGATTACATTTAATTACTGTTCTGTGTATATGAGTCTAGGCAATGTCATAATGAAATTTTGTTGGTTTTCAAAGTGGCAGGGTATCTATACCTATTTGTTCAAAGTATAGCTCTGACACTGTATCATAATGAGTTATCCTCTCTAAATTTGTTTTCTCATTTGTAAAATAAAAATAATCATAGTTCTTACCATGTAAGTTGTTATAAAGATCAAATGAAATCAAATAGATAATATAAATTAAAATAGTTCATAGCAGATATGTGATCAATAATTGATCCTATAAACATTTATCTTAAAATTGTTTCTGTGCTAGAATATGCAGGATATTTAATCACATAAATAAAATGATATTTCTACTTATAGCTAGAAGATAAAAATGTCAATATTCAAAAGTAAATTTCTATTTGTAATTTATGAATATTAGTATATAACAAACTATTTTAGAGAAAAAATTTAAACAAGTTCCTTTTAAAATTGCATGTTATATGTAAATAAAAATTTAGCTCTTCATAAGAAATGCTTTTTAAACAATTCTTGAGGATATTTTAGATAGTCCTTCATGAGGGGATAGCAATAAAATTCTGTTGAAATAATAATAAGGAACCAATTTCTGGTCTTGACATTTAATCTCTGAATAACAGAAGCAAGCTATATTATCTCCCGTGATTTCTGAATTCCCCCCCCCCCAGGCATGTATAAAATAATTGTCATGTTGATAAATCCATTCTCTGTTGTAATTTTAAAGCTAGACATAATATAGTGAAAAACTTTTTAAAAGTCTTTCTACCTTCCACACTTGAGTGTGTTTTTAATCTAATTCATAAAATTTGATGATTTTGCATTTCTTCCATTGCTGTACACTCACCAATCTCTACTGAGACCAATATTAGTCACTACTTAACATTGTGAAATATTGTTTATACTTTATATATTCAGTGCAATTACTTTGTAATTCTTTAGCATTTCTAAAATAGCTCTTTTCCTGCATTAACAGTAAACTAATAGGGTCATAATTTATTTCCCGTCAGCTACTGCCCAATTTTTTGCTACATTTTGTAGAAACTTTGTCTAAAAAATAAGTCTATATTCTGTCTTCAATTCTTCTCTTTCCTTCCTCTTTACTCTCACTACACTTTTATCTGCTCTTAATCAAAGTAAAATGATCTCATTTTGCTAAATCCTATGATAGTTCACAGTCTTCAATTTAGTTGACCTATTAACATTAGATTAATGCTTTCCTTTGTGGTTGCAAAAATGCCAGATGCTCCTGATTTTTTTTCCTTCTGTCTCCTTTTCTAGTTCCTCCTACTTTCCCCAACTTATGACTGTTAGAGTCCTCAAGATTTTGATTCTGTTCTTGGTATGCTAACCATTATCTGTACTCACTCCCAGGGCAATCTAATCTAGTCTGCTGTCTTTGAATGCCACCTAGATGATAGAGAATCCAAACTTTTCTCTTTAGTTCAGATTTTCCCCCAAATCCACACTCATATTCCAATGACTTACTTATCACTTCCAGTTATATAACAGACATTTCAAACTCAACATGCCTGAGGCTAGATCCTGATATTTCTCCCAAAGCCTGTTCCCCCACAGCCATCTTGATTCATGGCCAATCCATCTTCCAGTTGGTTGTGTAAAAAACTTTGAACTGACTTTCCTTTTCCCTCTTTGATACATTCCATATCTATCCTATGAAAAAAATTAGTTTGTTTCTACCTTCATAACCCAAAACCTTACCACTTTTCACTTTCTACACTATAGTCTGAACTATATCATTCTCTCATCTGTATTATGCAATAACATTTTATCAGATCTCTAAGTTTCCCTTGTTGCTCCTGTCTAGTCTATTCTAGTGGCTAAAGTAATCCTATCAAATATGTTACATCATATTATTCTTCCACTAAAATCCCTACAGTGACTCCTCATTTCAAATTTTTCGGGTATATACCCAGGAGAGGGATCGCTGGGTCATATAGTAACCCTATTCTTTAAAAAAAATATATACAGTATATTTGTATTTATTTCAGAGAGGAAGGGAGAGGGAGAGGGAGAGAGCAATAGAAACATCAATGATGAGCAAGAATCATTGATCACTACCTCCTGCATACTCCCTACTGAGGATCGAGCCTCAACTCAGGCAGGTGCCCTTGACCAGAATCGAACCTGAGACCCTTCACTCTGTAGGCCAATACTCTATCCACTGAGCCAAACCAGCTAGGGCAGTAACCCTATTCTTAATTTTTTGAGGAATTGCCAAACTGTTTTCCACAGTGGCTGTATCAGTCTACATTTCCACCAGCAGTGAGTGAGGGTTCCCTTTTCTTTACAACCTCTCCAACATTTATTATTTCTTGTCTTATTGATAAATAGCCATTCTAATAGGTGTGAGGTGGTATCTCATTGTAGTTTGGATTTGCATCCTGGAAAATGTATGTCATTTTCTTTTTTTAAATCACTTTTGCTGTTGCAAATGGTAAGAATTCCTTCTTTTTTACAGCAGCGTAGTATTGCATCGTGTATATGTACCACAGTTTTCTAATTCACTCATCTGCTGATGGGCACTTAGGCTGTTTCCAAATCTTGGCTATGGTAAATTGTGCCGCTATGTACGTAGGGGTGCATATATCCTTTCTTGGTGTTTCGTCATATAAGTTTCTTGGGATATATTCCTAGAAGTGGGATCATTGGGTCAAATGGGAGTTCCATTTTTAGTTTTTTTGAGGAAATTCCATACTGTTCTCCACAGTGGCTGCACCAGTCTGCATTCCTACCAGCAAAGGTGTCATTTTCTTTTTTCAAAATGCATTTGCATCATTTTACCTCCCTTTATCCTCACAGCATATTTTCTGTAATGCAGGCCCCTCATCTTAGTCTGAGAAACTGAAATGGAGATGTAGGTTAATACCAAAGACTCAGTATTCAGTACAATCTCTGTCCCCCCAAGTACACTAGTATCAGTAAATGAAAACTAAAGTAGATTTGTTACAGAACCAGTAGAAATAGATCATGGTCTCTCAGATTCAGTGCTTTGATTCTTTATGACTGCATGCCTTCTTTGTATTAGAATCACTTGAATAAGTTCCCCTGGTTAGGTATGCTTAACTTAGAATTTTATTTTTTGACCCATGTTAATGGGTAAGTTTTTACCTTGGCTTTATTACGAAGGAGGAGGAGGGGGTAGGAGGAAGGGGAAAACGAAGAAAAGTAATTGATTAGATTTGTGAAGTTTGAAAATAGTATAATCCACAAGAAATTAGGAAAACTAGGAGCAATATAAAGTATACTTGCTAAAAAAAAAACAAACAAAAAACACACTTGCTTAAATAATTGTCTGTAAATACTGCAAATGTGTAAGGTGGGTAGTATGTATTTGCTTTTCACATAAACTCCCATCTTTAACTGCTTAAAATGTTTTTTAAACAAGCAAGGTATTAGTAGAAATCTGATAGACATGTACTTTTATAGATTTTCTTACAATTTAATATGAATATGATTTTCATGAGAAAAAAATGGGTCTGTGAAGTGAGACAAAATAGTAAAGGAAGCTGAGGATGTAATTATCTTTTCATGAAGTTAGTTCTTGGTATCTGGCACTGAAAAAAGAATTTGTCTGTAGAATCTGACACAGAAAACTATTCCAGGTGTTTAAGACAAAGGTGGCAGGTGGCATAGCATGGCAGGAAGTGGGGAGGGAGGAAAAGACGTGGGGAGAGAGAGATTGAGTCCTTGACTAAGGTGAAATGACAGAACTCCAAAATTAAATTATAAAAGTTTCATTTCTAATTTCAGAGGAGAAAGAAAATAATTTCAACTGTAATCTAAATCCCTATACTGATTAGAAATGAAGAGTCAAGCAAGTCAATCAGTTCACAGTTTTTATATGTTATAATATATGAACATCAGCATACCCCAGTATCTTTAAGCTATAATACTATTAAAACTAGTATCTTTAAAAAAAATTAAAGGGAATTATTTTTTGAGGTGAAACAGGGAGAAGTGTTAAAACTAGAGCTTGGTTATTAAAATTCACCTGCAATGTTAAACTCCTCTAGCAATATTATGCTCATCCTGCAAAATTGATTTGATTAAATAACTTTCTAAAGAAGCATGGAGAACCTTCCTGGGACAATGAGCATATGTGTATGTGTCTATAAGTATACATAAGAAGTTACTGCATTTTACTTATCTTCTTTTTTGCTTGTGATTTGAAATTTAGATTGCAAAATTGGTACAATAAAGCCAAATCTTGGGGTGCTTTTAATACACACACACACACACACACACA
>NW_005370908.1:2243659-2245844 GCF_000412655.1 Myotis brandtii | reverse complement strand
GGGGATCGCGCCTGCAACCTGGGCATATGCCCTGACCAGGAATCAAACCAGTGACCTCCTGGTTCATAGGTCAATGCTCAATGACTGAGCCATGCTAGCCCGACTCCTGCCCATTTTTAATATATATATATATATATTTCAGAGAGAAAGGGAGAGATAGAAACATCAATGCTTAGAGAGAATATTTGATTGGTTGCCTTAAGCACATCCCCTACTGGAGATGTGCCCTGGGAATCAAACTGCGACCTCGTAGTTCATAGGTCCATGTTAAACCACTGAGCCTGGACAGAGTCCTTTTTAATTATATTCTACATGTTCTAGTATTTTCCAAATATTCCTAGATCCACCTTGAATAGATGTTTGTAGTTTAAATATAACAGTGACTGATAAATTGAGCCATTATTTATGATACATTGATAATCTGAAATGTCACTAAAAATTACTTTAATATAATGAAAAGTTTTCTGGAATTTTGAATTGAAGATGCTGAATTAATGTAATCAAAATAATTAACTTATTTATGTAATTTTCTGCTTTAGATGATATTGTATTCATTAATTATCTTTATTGTATCACAAAATGGCTATTTAAATCTCCTTATTAGAAAATTTATATCAGCATATAAACATACATTTGTTATTACACACATGTATGTACATATATAAATAAGTACTGTATAGGATATTAATGCTAATGAAATTACGCTTACTCTAAAAATTTTGATAAATTAATGAATAATACTCAGCCCATATATAGAATTCTAATATCACATTTCTAAAAAGGTTTCTCCAACCAAACAGAATTTATTATTAATTTTTGGAAAAACTTTATAACATTCCTACATGTGCTTCTATTCCTATAAGGATTACACTCTTCATAACCACCACATGACATGCAGCTTCAATTATGGGGCAGCAGAATGCCTTTGGTAGTTGTGTAAAGAAAGGATGTACAGGAGATAGGGCTGCTAATACATGTATAAAAAAAAATAAATGTGAAGTTGCATTACCACTGGGCACATCATGACTGAACTAGCACCCTCACACCTATCTTTATCATATCTACACAGAAGACCTTGAGTCAATAGAAATTAAACTCAGATGAGTTTGTCAGAGTGTTGATGCTAAAAAGAGTTTGTTGTAGCCTATCAATGTTTTAAGTTTATAAATGGGGAAACTGAGTCTCCTGGAGGTTTATGAGTGTGGTCTAGGGCTAGGCTATAACAGAAGCTGACTGAGCCAGCAGATTTGGTTTGCAGTCTTTGTTCTACCGGTTGTTTATATATTTTTAGAAAATATTCTTAACTATTCTGAAGATTATTCTGGAACTCAGTTTTCTCACCTGTGAAATGTCAGCTGAAAAACAGATTATGACAAAGATTAAATATTGTCATTTGGGACAACATGGATGGTTCTTGAGGGTATTATGCTAAATGATATTTCACTCATTAGTCAGACAGAAAAGGATCAAAACCATTTATGTGATTTCATTTATGTGAATCTGTAACCTTCAATTCTGTAATCTTCATTTTAGTTTTTCACTCTGGGCACTTTAAACATAGCATTTTATAGCATTATTATATTATATAAAGTGGGCTAAATTATATATTTCAGAAAAGATCCTTAGATTTTCACATCTTTATCATTTTGTGATTAAAATAATAATAGCACTCTGAAAATGTATTAATTATAGGATGATGAATTCTAGTTTGCCTAGAGAGTTCTGGTTTAACATATTTTTTAGCATAATTAGACATTCCATTCTACTTTCAAAAGTGTTCAAGTTTGATCAAAAAGTGATATGGTTTCCTTAGTTATCTGTCACTAATTGAAGTCTCTCAAGTAAAGTATAGTACATCACCTTATAAAGTATAGATACATTACCTTTCTCCAAACTGGATATATTTGTGCTAGAGTCCAATTACATACTATTATAGGCTATCCAAGCATGTCAAACTCAAAGGCTAACCATGGGCCAAATAAATGAGGCATGCGGCCTGCAGGCAATGAGTTTGACATGCTTGGGCTATACTATTTGAACTTTATATTTTAGTTATTAAATAAATTAAATTTTCACATACTCTTGAAAGACTAAGTGATAGATGTAAGAAGTCTAGGATTTTCTAAATACAGAGATATATTTTTGGTGGGCAGTAAATTGTATTATTCCCACCGCCCCCCCCCCC